>NW_020956731.1:83969-85480 GCF_003031625.1 Empidonax traillii | reverse complement strand
AAAGAGGGGGGGTCTTTGTAAAAGGGAGGTCAAAAAAATTGGGGGTCTTTGCAAAGGGAGGGGGGGGGACTTTTCAAAACAACCCCCGTCCCCCCCTTTATTTCTGCCTTGGCTCCTTGCAGGTGGTGCCCATTGGACAAAAAAACACCAGAGGCAGCAGCGAGGGGGTGAACCAGCAAATGCCCACAGCCTGGGGCGGGTGGGGGCACTTTTGGGGGTGCTTTTTTGGGGGTGTTGGTGCCTCCCCCACCCCCAGCTCACCCGTGGGCTCCCAGGTTGCAGCCGGAGTGCCAGGAGGAGGAGGAGGGGGGTGGGCGGATGCGCTGGTTGTCGTCCTGCATCTGGAGGCGGATGGGGCGCCGCAGCCCCCAGGAGATGTTCAGCAGCCCCTCCACGATGAGCTCCCCTTCCTCCTGCATCCCAAAAAAACACGGCATTGGAACGTGTGAACTTTAATAAACCCCTTCCCACCCGAACCATTCAGCGATTCTGAGATTAAAAGGCGGTTTGTTTTTTTTTTTGGACCCCCTAAATCCACTCGGTGTCACCCCGTGCCTGGGAGGGCCAAGGGGGCAGATCCTCCTGGAAAATCTGGAAAATAAGGGTTGGTGACAGCCAGAATGGCTTCCCTGGGAGGAATCACGCCTGGAAAACTTGATGGCTTTCCAGGATGGGGCTACAGCACCCCGTGGGGGGATGAGGGATGAGCAGCTGATGTCATTTCCCTGGGCTTGGGCAATCGTGACATGGGATGGTTTGGGTTCCCCAGTCAGGGAATTCCTTCTCCACTCAACAAATCCAGTCCCTCCAGTTCAGAGAGAAGATCCAAGGCCAGGCTGGAGCCACCTGGGCTGGTGGAAGGTGTCCCTGCCCGTGGCAGGGGGTGGGATGAGATGGGCTTTGAGGTCCCTCCCAACCCAATTCCATGATTCCACGACTCCCTAAGCCCGAACCAAGCCCTGGTTTCCCTCTGCCTGGACCCTCCTCACCTCCCGGTGCCGCAGCTGCAGGTTCTGCCCCTCGTAGTAGATGTTGTAGGTCTTCAGGTGCAGGAGCAGCTCATTCCTTGGGGGCAAAAACGAGGGAAAGGTGCTGAGAAGAGGTTTGGAGGAAGGAGAGGAGGTGCTGCAGGCACCACCCACTGAACCCCTGAGCTGGATGGGGAGGGAATTTGGAGGATCTGGGAGAAAGCAGGAATTGCTTCCCTGGTTGAAGAACCTGCTGTGTGAAGAACCCCCCCCCCTTACTGGGGGACCCAACAATAGCTGGATTTGAGGCAAATTTGGGTCTTTTGGCACCTCTAGACCTGCCTTGTTGAAGGCATCAACCCACAACGAGGGGAGAAGCTCCCTGTGACCGTGGCCCCCCTAAATCCCCCAAAGAGATGTAGGAAAACCCGCCAGACCTCGGGGCAGTCGGTCACAAGGTTGAAAAACAAACCCATTTTCAGGGCCCCCAAGTCTCTGGGGTCATGTGGAGTCACAAGTTCTCCCAGGCTGGTTTCCCATGTT
>NW_020956731.1:73754-82924 GCF_003031625.1 Empidonax traillii | reverse complement strand
AATAAAGGCCAAAACAAAGGTAAAAATAAAGATTAAAAGATAAAATACGAAGATGAAAAAGAAAATTTTTAAAAAATATTAAAATTATAAATAAAAATCGTCGGAAAAAAATAAAATTGAGCCATCCCCAGCTGGCAAACCCAGGCAGGAATCCCAGGGCAGTGATGCCCCTGGCATTAATTCCCAAAGATGGGCTGGCTGGTGGAGGTTAAGGACAATCAGCACCACCAGACTATCACAAACAAGCACAAATCACGGGGATTTGGGGTTATCAGAAGGCAAAAAGGACAGGGGGAATATCACAGATTGGCTTTAGCTCCTCCGAAATCTTCCCTGAAGCTTGGGAATAATTTTGCTTCTTTACCAAAGAATAAAAGAACAGTTTTGAATCAGGACTTTTTCAGCAAAATATGGGTTTTTTAAGGAAGTTTATGGAGTGTTTGGTCACACTCCTAAGGAAAAATTCGAAATCCCATCAACAACCCAAGAAAATCACCAAGAAAATCACTTTTTCTTTCCAAATCCAACTGAATTGAGGTAAAACCCAGGGTCACTCCCATTCTTCCAGCTCAATGGAATATTATATATTATAGGTCACAGATAATAAATATATTTATAATATTCTATATTCTTATATATTACATATATGTATTGTTATATTATGTGTAGTTATACATTACATTTTTAGATTATATATTGTATATTATATTACATATTATAGATAGTACATGCATATATTATACAGGTAGAATAAATCAATATAATAAATCAATATACTATTATATAATATACCATACTCATATATACTAAATATATAATATATATAATATAATTCATATTATATGCTACAACATAATATATATTATATATATTAATTCTATATATAAAATATAATCTGTATATATAATATATATACACTATATAAATGCATGATCTATAGATAAATAAATAAATAAATAAATAAATAAATAAATAACAAATATGTATTCCCCCTGGAACATTCCAAACAAGCTCCCAGCCCCTCCCATATTCCCGAATTCCAGCCCTGCTGGGCCTCTTACTTGGAGATGAATTTATCTTTCCCACAGGGAACCAGGTCCTCTCCACCTCCGTAATCCATCCCCCCGCACTCCTGTCATGGGAGCTGAGCTGGAGAGAGGGAGGAGAGAGGAACATCAGTGAGAGCCCCCCCATTCCCACATCCCTCACCCCCCATTCATGGAAAACTGAGGGACAATAAACTCCCTGGGGTCTGGAAGAGCTCCTGGGAAAAGGCTCCAGAGGACACAGATCTTGATGTGGCTTCTCCAGGGAAAATGATGGGAAAGGAGGGAGATCAGATAAAGGGAGAGGAGCTGTAAACTCACTGAAAATTTAATCCTGCTGGATTCACTTACACGGAATTTGCATGTGGAGCATCCATGGATGTCCCTGTGCTGCCAGACAGGGGGGTGGGAGGGTTACAGGTGGGAGTTGCTCCTTCCCTCTATTTATTTTACTGTCATTTTATTCTACAAGGCCCTGGACATGGAATTCTGGGTCTGGCTGCTGCTTCCCTGTGCCGATCCCAAACCTGGTGGTGGCACAAGGGATGGTTTTCCAAGCATTCTGGGCTGGTCCTTCAGGGTTGGTTTTTTTTTTTTTTTTAACCCTGCCAGTTGGATTTTTGTGCCAAAACAACTCCATTGCTCTTGTGCAAAACACTTGGAAATTCCCCCTGAAATCCCGCCTTGGGACTGGCCCTGGCTCAGATCTCCAGGGTGAGTTTTGGATGTAATGAAGTGGAATTAAAATGGGCTTGGGGGTGAAGACCTTGGAGCACTTGGTGGACTGTGGAAATCAGGCACCAGAGAGACCTTGAAATGCAGCACTGGGGCAGCTTTGAGGGATGAAAAAGGGTCCCTCAGGCCCTGCTTTTCCTGGGATGTTTGTGCCCCCTCCCCTGCAGAGGGGCTTCCCTTTTCCCAGGCTCTCTCCACTCTCTTCCCTGGTCTCCAACGAGAAAAAAAAAAACCCTTCACTCTGCAAACCCTCCTTTTCTTCCACCTCCCACATCACCATGTGCTTCCTCCCATTCCCCTGGGAAACACGCCCCTCTTCCTGCAAGGAAAACACCCAACCCCACAACAGATGCGGGAGAGAAACGACACAAACCTGTGTGGGGGGATGAACCCGCCCCTAAAACCAGAGTGGGGATAAATCCCAGCAAATAAACGACTGGCAAGGGCAAAAGAGACTCCCTGACGTGTTTCAAACCCCAGGAGAGGCTGCAAAGGCCCCTCTGGAGGTGGAGCAGGAGGGGAAGGGCAGGAAGCTGCTCCGGCCCCGGAGAAAAAGCAGAAGAGAAACTCGGCACCGAAAAACCCCCGCGGCGCAGCGGAAGGGCTGACAGAGCTTTGGGCTTCCTGAGGAGCTGAGGAGCTCCAGGAGAACCTCGGGAAAACCTGGCAAAAGCAGGCAAAACCCTCCTCCTGTGGCTGGCAGCCGCCTCTCCGCATCCATCCCTCCTCCCACAGGGAATAAAGCCGGCAATAATCCCATTTATCCCTCAGAAATGAGAGTGGGAGGGGATTTTGCAGCCGGCTTCAAGGTTTTGGGATAAATGTCAGTGCTTGTGGGGGACCCAAATTTGGGGTTCAGCAGCTGTGAGATGCAGGAATGAGGATCTCATGATCCTGACAGCAAATGGCAAAGCTCTGGACTTGTCCTGGGAGGATTAAACAACAGGGTTGTTGGCTCAGGCAAAAATGGTGCCAGAAATACCGAAGTGGCTGGGGAAAAAAAAAAAAAAAATCAAAGTGGCTGAAAAAAACCTCAAAGTGGCTGAAAAAAAACCCCTCCTACAGCAGCACAGCCCCAGGTGGAGCCTTTGGTATCATGTGGAGGTTCACTCAGGAGCATCACAGCGATGCAAAGGGGTAAAGCCAAATCCCTGGATCCTTGAAGGGGACATGAGGTGAACTCCAGCCATAAAAAAAAAAAAAAAAAAAAAAAAAAAAAAAAAAAAAAAAAAAAAAAAAAAAAAAAAAAAAAAAAAAAAAGCTCATTTTGGGGTGGAAGGGGAGCTCCAAAAGGCAGGTTCATCCTCCTGTGCTGAGGATCCTGTTTCCTGTTTACGCCCCGGCGCTGCCACCTTCGCCTCCGTCATCACATCCCCTTCCGAGAAGCAGGAAAGGGGCAAATTCTTCCTTTTTTGGGTCTGGAGGAGCTCTGGGAGGAGAGTGGAGGGGAACAGAGGCCCAGCCAGAGAGCAGCCACTGCTGAGCCCCCAAAATTCCCCCCCAGCTCTGTCAAAAGGCTGGAAATCACCCCAGTAGAAGGGCTGGTGAAGTGCAAGTTGCCCAATTGCCCGGCCAGGGCAGCTCAGCACCGTCCCCTTCCCCGGCCCTGCCGTGCCTCAGTTTCCCCACCCTGAGCTGACGCATTTCCCCCCCCGGCCCTGCCCAGGCTGAGCTTCTGCCGAGGCCTCACAAAGTGCTTTTGAACCACAAGCAGATAAATCAATGCCCTGCCCCCGTGGCAGGAGGATTTCAGCCCTCTCTGCCTTCCAGCAGCAGCTGCTCCTGCCGGTGCTTTCAAGCCGTGACCCACCCCCCACGGCCCCCAGATTTATTCCCCTCCCTAAAAACCACCTCCCTAAGCCCCTTCCCACATCCCTACAGCCCCAGGTGCCCCGCGGGGCAGAGGGAGCCCGGTCACGCTGCCAGCCCCTCCCACGGAGAAGGGATGAGCTCTCACTTTTGCCGAGCTCCCGGGGAGATCCACAACTCAAACACAACAACAAAACAAGGGGAAAAGTAGGAACATCCTCCCTCAATTTTGTGTTTTCAGCAGGAGAGGGATGCTCGACGCTGCTCCTGCGAAGAAATCAGCATTTTTGGGGAGGGGTGCTGTCTTGTTCCCCCACCCCGGCAGAGCAGGGAAGCTTTGGCTGCATCCCCGGTCGATCCCGCCGAGGTGGATTTGGCGCAGCTGAGGCTCCCCCCGGCCGTGCGAGGGATTGTGGGAATATCCCTCTCCCCGGGGGAGGCCACGACATCCCCTCCTGCACAAACCCCGCCGCGTCCCCGCAGCCCAGGGCGGCTTTTACCCGGCCCAAGGGCGCTTCGATCCCGCCGCGATCGGTAGCAAAAGCACCATCCGGAGGCGACAATTCCTCCCGGGAGCCTCCCCCAGGCTCCGCTCAGCAGATGGGATACGATGGGATAGGACAGGACACGACACGGCCGAGCGCTCACCCCGTCCCGGCTGCTCCTTCGCGGTGCTGGCGATGGGGGCTCCGGCCCAGGCGCTACTCCGGGGCTGGGATCCCTTCCCCGCGTCCTTCCCGCATCCCTACGCGCCAAGGTGCGGCAGCTCCATTGTTTTCCAAGCGCCGCTATTGTTCTCCAGCCCAATTGCTCCGTCCTGGAAGGGGAAAGGGGGAAAAAGGAGGGGAGCGCTGAGCGCTGGCGCAGCCGGCGGTGCCACCGGGGCGGGGGACACTCGGGGACAGGCGAGGGGACCCATCGCACGCTCAGCAGGTGGGAGCCACCCCGGCTGGAGCCGGTGGCCACCAAGGGCTTGTCCTGGGCTACCGACCCGCAGCGGGCGGGTCCCGGCGGGGCCGCGGAGAAGGTGCCGTGCCCGGGGTGGGACCCGCGGGCACTGCGGCTCCGGCGGGCCCAGCACGGAGGGAGATGCTGAGGGTGTGCGGAAGGTGCTGAGGTGTCACCCCGGGGGTTGGGGGGCCGGATCCGCCCCCGCTCCCCGCGGCGAGCGCGGTTTCACCTCCTCCGCTGGCGGCGGTGGCGGGGCCGCGGCTCAGCCCCGGGGCCGCTCCCCGCGGGACGGGGATGGCGATGGGGATGGAGGACGGGACGGGGATGGGGATGAGGATGGAGACGCCCCATCCCGGCCGCACTCACCCGGTGCCGGTGCCGGTCCCGCTCCGCAGCCGGTGCCCCCCAAGGGCCGCCCCTGGGCGGGGCGGGGCGGGACGCGACGGGGAGGGGCGCGGGCGGGGCCGCGGGGGTGGGAGCGCGGGGGACACCCCCCCTCTGGCTCCAGGGTCATCCCGGAACCCGGATCCCAAGGGACAGCCCGGCTCCGGGATCCCTTTCCGGGGACCAGGACTGGCGAACCCAAAGGATTCAGGCGCCCGGTTTGTCCCCGCGCGGACCGGAATCCCCAAGGATGCTCTGTCTCGCAGCCCTGGTTCAGGCTCTGGCTTCTCAAAGGAACACCGTTTCTGGCACCGGGGTTGCGCCTCAGGACCAGAATCCCAAAGGATGCTCCATCCCCGCTGCCAGGAGCAGGATTCCAAATGAATCCACATCCCACGCATCCAGGCTGGAAATGATCTTATAATCAGCTCCAGCTCTATGCACAATTCCCAGAAGGAGTCTTTTGGGCTGTATCACGCAGGCTAAAGTGGTTATTTCTGCCTTAAAATGCCTCAAATCCCGGGATATCCAGTGCCAGAGCCGGGCAGTTCTGCCGTCGAGAGGGAGCGATGGAGCCTTGCACCGCTTCCCAACCGCGGCCGTGGGATCCCCTCCGGATCCAAAACCACCCCCGAAAAGGGGATTTGGGAGGAAATAAATTCAAATAAAATCTGCCTGGAAGCAGCTGTTGCAGCTGGGGGTCACAGTCACCTCTGACCTGGTGCTCAGCATTCCCGGGAGGGGGGTCCCATCCTGCCCGGCCGGTCCCGACACGGCGGGGGAGGTTGGGGGTATTCAGTATTCCAGAGGAGCAGCGGCCGTGTCCCTCCTCCTTTGTCTGCTCCTGACCTTTGCCAGTGCCATGTGGCTCCTCTGGGCTTTTTTTTTCTTTTTTTTCTTTTGAAGGAATTTGCCTGGAAACAGCCCACACGAAGGGGAAAAAAAATATCCCAAAACAAAGAAATAATCGAAGCAGCTGCTTGAGCCAAACAGGCGTCTCTGCAGGCACGGGCTGGAATCAGCCTTTTTTTTTTTCCCCTGGTTTTCTTGGATTTGGATGTAAAATATGAGAAGTTCTGGAGGAGCCATCTGGCTGGAGGAAGGAGTGACTCGGTGAAAGTGAGCCAGGCTGGTGGGGATTGATATTCCAGCAGCATCTCGGGGCTGGCGGGATCAGAGGCCCCTTTGTGGTGGGAAGAGCCCGGCCCAGCTCACAATGGAGCAGAGAAATCCCAGGGATTTCACCCCGAGGATTCTACCGACCCCCAGCTCGTGGGATGGGTGCAAAGGGAGTGAAAAGTAAAAATAAACAGAGGGTCTGGGGTGGGCACCTGAGGGAGCATGGGGGGGATTTGGCTGCAAATTTGGGTTGAATCCTGGTTTTGTGATGTGCTGTGGTGGGTTGGGAAGGCTCGAGCCCGGATGGAGGGATTTAGTTACCAAGTACAAGGAATTTGACTCTGTCCTGCTGTGTGGTCACCCTGCAGTGTGAGAGGCCGGGCCAGGCTGCCAGTGCCTCCTTCTCCACAGAGGAGAGGGATCCATGAGGAACCAAATCCACAGGGAAGGACACCAGAGCTTCCACCCCCCTCCCTGGAGCCTGAGCATCCCTCCGGGCTGCTGAAGATCTCCCAGGAATCGGCAAGCAGGGATGCTTCAGCACCTGTTCTGCAGGTGAATTCCTTGTGAATCCTGCATTTCTGTGCCAAATGCCACACAGGGGTCGCAGCTGGTGCCTTTTGAACTGTCATCTTGGAGGGATTTGCTCCCACCAAGGACCTCAGTCAGGCCTCAGCACGAAGCACCAGCTCCCAAACTCTCCCAAATTCAGTTATTTCCTCCCAGACCGAGCAAACATCCAAACCCCCTTCCCCGCTGCCTTGGCAGCTTCCCCTCATTTCAGCTTCCACCTCCCCACCCCCGAGCTGATGGTCAGCAAATGCTGAGCACTTTTACTGGGATCCACGTTTGGGTGGGAGCATCTGGGAGCTCTTACAGAGCCCTCTGGGAACCAGATGGGAAGAGATGTGGCTCTGGAAAAGCCTTTCCTCGGACCCGAAGCGGTTTTCTTTGCCTCACAGTTGCTGCCCCTGTTTGAAGACGTTTCAGTCGTTCTGAAAATCCTCAAATTCTGGGATTCTGCCCCAGATAAATAAAGCCCTTGGTGGGTCGAAGCTGAATGTTGATTGGGGTAAAACACAAGGAGAAAACACAATTATTCCCTCAGCTCTGACCCAGCAGCACGGGGGATTAGGCAGGATTAAGATCAGAGGGGTTTTCATCACAGACCCAAACCCAGAGCGAGGAGGAATCCCTTGCCCTGGTCACACAGCTGCTCCACTGGCTCTGATCCCAAACACACTTTCCCCTGCTCTCACTGACAGTCTGGGTGACTTTGGGGCCATTTTACTTCCCATGTGAGGAACGGGCAGGAAGAGCCTCTTCCCAATAAATCTTCCAGCAATTTAATGTGTCCACGAGCTGGGGCCTGAGAGCTGGCAGGCTCAGGGAGGTGTTTGGGGGTTGCATTTTCGGGTGGCACTTGCTCCAAAGGGATTCTCATCACCTGGATTCCCAAATCATTGATTTTTAATCAGAAGAAATTATTCCTTGTAAGGATGGAATGGCTGGGATGGAATTCCCAGAGAACGCCCCTGGATCCCTGAAGTGTCCAAGGCCAGGTTGGAGCAACCTGGGCTAGTGGGAGGAGTCCCTGCCCGTGGCAGGGGGTGGAACTGGATGGCCTTTAAGGTCCCTCTCAACCCAAACCATTCCAGGATTCTCCCATTCCACGATTCTCCCTCAAAAGGGATGTTTCAAAGGAAATGTAACACCACCACCACGTTGCATCTATGCCCGCGTTTATTTATACTGAACAGCTTTAAAAATACAGAATAAAATAGCTTTATCTACTATTATTCACAACATCTGGTCCAAATATTACATTTTTAAATATTCAGTTGTTTAATGAAGCAATGTTAGAAAAAACAAACAAACAAAACCAAACCATGAAGTAAAAAAAAAACCCAAAACCAAAAAAGAAAACAAAACCAAACCAAAACTCCATAAAAGAATTACACATCTTGGAACAACAACAACAACAGAAAAATGAAAATCAAACAAACCCCCCCCCCCCCCCCCAAATAAACTCTCGCTGTTTAACAAAAAAAAAGTTTTACAGCCAAAGTCAGTCACAAAAAGTCGTGGGAAAAGAAAATTTATCCCCACTGCCTAAGAACAGTCAATAGTTTGTTACGCCAGAGGTTGTTATGAACAGACAAACACAAGAATTTGGACTGGCAGCAAAGATGATTGGCCTGGAAAGGTGGAGGAAAAGCCAGAGTACACAAGGCAAGTCGAGATTTCCCTCTGATATCCACAGGTACGGATGGCAACAGCCACAGGCAGATGGGAACCAGCCAGGGATGCTCGGGATGGCTCCCAACACGGATCCCAACACTTGGAGCAGCCCAGGGAGTCCCTGGGCACTCGTGGCCTCCCCGACCCCACAATGACCCCACAGCCCCAAAAACACAGAGAAACCTGCCCTGGGTGGGACCTCTCCGCAAAAAGGAGCGAGCCACAGCTCCTCCTGCTCTGGAAAAACCGAAGAGAAAGGAAAGTCAAGTCGCTTTTGGTTGCAAAAGGCCACGAGAAAGAAACGTGAAGGTCGTGCTGGTGTCACGCGCGCGTTCCACACACCGACGGATCGATTATTCCACGCACAGCTGGGGTGGGTGGAGGCAGCCAGGGCTGGCCCAAACCATCACACACCAGGGGTCTGGGGGGGCCACGTGTGCCTGGAGTGCTGTTTCATACCCGAAATGTCGGGATTTCCACACTTTTTTGGGAGGATAAATGTGTAAATGAGGGGCGGCGCCGACGCCCCTCGGGGAGGGTTCGCCGGGCGAGCGCCAATCGTGCCCCGGGAGCCCCCACCGAGGGCTCAGCGGGGGGAAAAGGAATGAGAAAACCCTTCAGTCTTGGGGGTAGGAACACAAACATGGGTAAATAAAGTATACACAACCACTATAGATTCGTCAATGAAGAAATTCTACCATCACATGACATTGTCATGACACTCATACCACTCCCTCCCAGGAAAACCGCCGCCGTTATCCTGAGCGGAAATGTTATTTTTTTTTTTTTTAATATATGGAAATAAAATACTGCAATATATTCATGTACAAACCAAGTTGTCATATTTCAAGTCAGTATTAAAAAGGCATAAAAGCAAAATTTGGG
>NW_020956731.1:71673-73492 GCF_003031625.1 Empidonax traillii | reverse complement strand
GGCTGAACTTTCTGAGCGAGGTACGTGGTGAAGTCCCTCTGAGATATGACAACGTTAATCAGTCATAGCTGGCAGCTACGAAACCTACAATTTCTACAGGTATAATTTGCAAGTATTTGCCTTAGAAAACGTGTTTCAACATGTCAGCAAGAATCCTTAATTTAACCTAAAAACAAAACGAAAAAAAATAATACAAGAGAGTATCGATTACAAAAATCCCAAGTTACTTTGTTTGTAATACACTGATGCCATCTTTTCGATATGACAAAATGATATTTCCACCATGAATATTTGCCCTTCCCTCGTTATGGTTGCAACATCTCATCACCTCTCAACTCACCTCTCAGCTGTTGCCTTCCCTGGGTGGTTGGAGCTTGGCTGTTCGAAAGGCAGGGAAGAAAACAGAGAGGAAAATACAGTATTGCATTTACAGTCAGGTTACACCTGGATGTCACCAGCAAGCATGACATGATGTGTTTAAATGCTTTTCCAAACTGCAGCTCAATCCTCCAACACACCTTCCAGCAGCTCAGGATGGGCACCCAGCTCCCCTGGGTGGGGAAAAGTGACCAGGAAAAGTGACTGTGGGAGGGTTTAAGGTCCAAAATCACCTGCTGCAACTGCACAAACCCAGGGGAAATTCAGTTATTTCCCTCACAAGGAAAAGCAAAGGGTCTCCTTGCACTGGCAGCACTGGGAGGGTTCCCAGTGCCTTGGGAAGGGAAAGGGAGGAGCTCCATCCTCGCTCAGCCCAGCCCAGGTCACTCCAGGTGCTGCCTCTGGCTCCATCCCAACCCTTCCCTGCACACCCCAGGAGCTCCAGCAGCTCTCCTTTCCCAGCCTGAGGCCCACCTTTAACCACTCACCCCCGGGATAAGGTGGAGAGTCCTCAACTGACAGACAGGGTGACAAAAATGACCCAAACCTCAACTGCTCCTCGGTGTTCCCAGGGCTGCTCCACCCTCAGCCAGCTGGGAACAGGTACAGCAGGGCCCAAAGTCACCCAGAGAACAAAACCCAGCAGCTGAACACAAAACTGCACTGCACCTGTTCCCAGAGCTGCAGGAAAGGAGGGGTGTTCTGCTCCAGGGAGGGGGGAAAACCCCCCTTGGATTCGCCGCCCTGGAATTTGAAGCGTCCTGGCAAATCCCAGGTGAGGCAACGCAGAAAACACGTGGAGTGACCTCAGCCAGGGTGAGAGGAGGCAAACCTCTCATCACCTCCTCTCTCTGAAGTTCTAGAACTGTTTGGGGGGGAGCTGGAAGGCCTGGGAACAGGGGTGTCCCTCCTGCGCCGCTGGACGGGGCAGCTCAGCTGCTCTGAAGTGGCACCACTGGAAATAAAAAGGTTTTCTTTTTTCCTCCCTTTCTCAACTTTTACAAATTAACCAACTTTGGCATTTTACGTCACCACAGCCCCTTGGGTTGCACAGCCACCAGAGGCTGGCTTTTGTTGTCCTCTGTTATATGTATTTTCAACTCCCCCACGTCTCCCACGCGTCTTTGGTCGAACTTAAAAAGCCGGGAAATTTGGAAGCTTCGTGCCACTGATCAGAGGTGTCTGCAACTTCAGCACTGTGTGCAGGTGGATGTGGGAACGGAACACCTCACTACCCGGAGAGGGAAAGTCCAAAAAAAAAAAAAAAAAAAAGAGGAAAAATGACTTTGTTTCACAGGCAAACAAACCTCGTCTACTACACAACAACTCTTCCGACCAGCTTTCGAGACAGCCCAACTGACACCGAGACTGCAAACTACTGAAAGTTCCCCGAAGCGGGAACAAAGGCATGCTTGGGATATGGAAAAAGCGGGATAAAATA
>NW_020956731.1:31699-69661 GCF_003031625.1 Empidonax traillii | reverse complement strand
TTTTTTTTTTTTTTTTTTTTTTTTTTTTTTTTTTTTTTTTTTTTTTTTTTTTTTTTTTTTTTTTTTTTAAATCTGTCTCAGCTCTGGTTCCAGAATTTAAATGCAGATATACAAAACATATATTTTAATGCTTCTTAATCAGCAAGAAACTGCAAATACATCTTTTACTACAACTAGATAATATAATTTCAGCTAAGGCTATACTGTAGCTTCTGAGTCTTCATCTGAACTCCTGCAGTTACTGCTTTTCCTGAAGCCTTTCCACGTGTATCCCATGAAGGTGGGGCTGATGGGCAGGAAGCTGAAACACCTGTATTTTTTAATGAAGTTCATGCCAAAAGGCAAATCATACGTTTCCATGCCATCCAGGGATTTGCTTCCTTTCCCCACGCCTTTCTTCCATTTCCGGATCCCCCTCTCCTCGGGGCTTCCTAAAGGCAAAACAAAAGAGGAAAAAAAATATAAAAATAGATATATGTTCATGGGTACCTTTATGTGAATACACAGGTAATAAAGCAGAGGTTGCAAGAAGGGAGAAAAGCTCGAGGCTCAGGCACCACGTTCAGCAGAACTCTGGGAAGATCCTCAGAAAGGCAGGAAGAGGGGGAAAAAAAATGTTTGATTTTACAACTGGAAGTCAAGGCAAATTTCTCTTCTCTTGAATGGAGCAGGTTTGGATCTTAAAACCAGCTTTATGTGCCTTCTGCAGACTGCTGTGGCCTGGTTTTGGTCAGCTCTTTCAGCTGTTTATAGGACGGAGCCCGGAAAGGATTCCGGGTGTTCCCAGGGAAAGCCAGGCCTGCAGGTGTGAGGAGGGAGCAGCAGAAGCAGGGATGACTCCCTGCCCCCCTGGAATGCTGCTGTCACTGCAGAAAGGCAGCTGTGCTTTGGGACAAGGACAAAGGGCTGACCTGGAATGGTGTTGTCCAAGATAAAGGCGACGCAGCCCCCGACGAACATGGCCGTGGTGAGAAGGACGTTCAGCACCTGATCAATCCCTGCTATTCCTGCAAAAAACAGGCACAAATGCTGACATTTCTGTGTTGTTATCATGCATACACACATCCCACTGATGCACACGCAGGAGAACCTGCTGCTGAGTTCAGCGAGGGATTTGTTTGAACAGGACTCTGGAAAACGTGGGAATTTATGCAGCAGAACCTTCACCTAACACCCCCCCCCCCACGGGACATTCTGCCCCAAAATGTAACCCCATGAACTTTCAGCTGCTCATAGAAACGTCACAAAACACCATTTGAGAGTCTACTGCAGCTAATTTAAACTGATTTATATATATATATATATATATATTTTAGTATTAGAAAACTATAAAAATGGAAAAGAGAAATGTCCAAAATGTAAAATGGTGCGCATTGAAGTAGCTCCTTTTATAAATCTTTACTTTTTAAAAGGGCAAGACTTCAAAGCACCAGTTCATGGCAGAACATTCTGTTAATGTGTCATCACCCACCTCTGCCTGAACCATCTGCTTTGTGAACCACTCAAAGTAGGACAGATATGCCCCTAAATCTGGGTCTGAAGCGACAGCTAAAAACTGTCAGTAAATATTTCCTCCAAAAACACCCCAAACCAACCCAAAGCAGTGACGTATTCCTTTAGAGAGCCTGTCTCTGATGACACAGGATGTCATCATCACTGCTGAGAGGGGAATGCTGAACCAGAACACCTTCCCCATGGATTCCCCAAAGCTACAATCTGATTAACAGCCTGGAGTGAACTCAAATTAAAATTCCCATCCAGAACATGTGTCTGCAGTGACAAAAAAATTCAACCCCCCCCCCAAAAATCCCTCCCTCCCAAACTCTACCTCAGTGTTTCCCCTTAGTCTTTGAACATCATTTACGTCCCAGATTCACCCTTTTTGTCTTTTTTTCTTGGTATTTGCACCCTTTTATTGCTCAATGGAGCACCAAGGGAAAGCAGGAAAACTTCAGCTGTGTCCCACTGAAACATTTGATTCAGGTCTCAACATCCCAATTAATTCTTCTCTGAGAACATAAATACATATTCTCCTCAGAGAATATATATATATATATATATATATATATATATACAAACACATATAAAGTTTATCTGTATCTACAATATTCTTGTCTCCAAATACATTGTTTTTTCTCTTCCTGACCCTTCCATTCCCTTGTACCTGTCTGTACTTCCCAAAGTGAGCAGAAGGGAAAAGCAGGTTTTATGGGGGTGAGCAGGGACACCTACCTGTGACCAGGGGGTTCTGTTTGAGATAACTGGGGAGGACAAGCCCGAAGAAAATGGAAAATCCGAGGACAAAAAGATTCCGAGAGGAATTTAAATCAATGAACTGGAGGTTTGACAGACCCACAGCTGTAATCATTCCTATGTTAGGAAAAAAAAACAACACAAATATCAGCTTTTAGATAGGCTTTTCCTTCAAAAACAGATAGAAAAACACATATAAACACAGAATTAGAGTGAAAAAGAGGAGCAAAGTGCATATATTACCAAAGAGGGTGCAGAAGAGAGCCCCCAGCACGGGGTCAGGCAGGGAGGCAAAGAGGGCACTGAACTTCCCCACCATCCCGAGGAGCAGCATGAAGGCAGCTCCATACTGGATCACCCTGCGACTCCCAACCTGCAGGGAAAAAAAGGAAAAGACACTGGAAAAAGTCTGCACTTGGTCCAGCTTCACCCCTGGACAGTTATTTTGTTGTTGTCCTTTCCAATTAAATTTCTTTCTCGAGCTCCCTGCCTGTTTCTGTCGCTGCTCAGAGGCTGCAGAGCCTCTCCAGGTGGCCCAGCTGTGTCAGGGCTCAGCTCCAGCCTAACCACAACTTGCTTTAATTTGGGTTTTGTTAACACCAAGCCAGCTTTAAAAAACACGTGGAAGTGCTCCAGCACAAGCCCCATGAAATGGGGGGCAGGAGAGAAAGCAGGAAGAGAGAGACCACACCTGAGAGAGATGGAAAATGGAACAAACAAATTCCATGCCCTTTGACACAGGAAGGCATGGATGAGGTGAAGGAGGAGCAGGATTGCTGAGCCAAGATTAACAAGGTTCTGTAAAACCCCTCTGAGGCCAGGCCTGAGTTCACTCCACATGCAAATCAGGGCTGTGCTGACACTGAAACCAAGGGCCTGCACTTCCTTCCCAGTTGTATTTTAAGCATCCAAACTCCACGCACTGTTTGTCTGTGTGTCAGTGGCAGATGATAAACCTGAACAGTTGATGTTTCTGGCACAGCTCAGCTCTCAGGTGGGACTGTTCACCTGCAAACAGGAGCTACGGCAGCAAGTTGGGGTGTTCTCTAAAATTACAACAGAGTTTAACTTGCATCTTTCTCTACTTTATGAAGACATTAATTTTCTTAGGGCCACCAATATCTTGCTCTAAAATAAAACGTCACCGATATCTTGCTCAAAAATTATCTCGCTTTGCATCAAAGAGGCAAATCCTTTAGAGACCCACACGCTGGTGACACTTATTTATGCAAATGCTCAATCACTGCAAGGCAAACAAATTAAGCTCCTCTGGAAAGCTACTGAAAACATCCTGGGCGGCAATTTAGCTCTGCCTGCATATTCATTCCCAGCAAAAACACTTCAGGTGATTGTTTGGGAGTGCATGGGATGGGATCTGGTGGCTCCAGTTCACCACCACCACCGTGGCATGAGCTGCCCAGACTGCAGCCCCAACACATCAGAGCTCACTGATGCTCCTCTCATCAGATAAAACTCACAGACCAGCTCAGAGGTTGTGCACTATTTACACCCAGCTGGAGCCTCAGATTTAAGTTCTGAGTGTAATTCTATACCAATTTCAAGGAGGGTAAATGCCTTTTGGAACGATGCAGTGGGATCACCAGGATGATGCAGCAGCTAAGGATTTTCCCCTCCCAAATGAACAGCAAAGTATCCACATGCCAGAAATCTATCTGGGCAGAAATGAAGCTGAACTACTGTTAGGATTTTAGGAATGAGTGTGCAGGCAGGAAAGCAAGAGGAACCACTGGAGCAGAGCCATCCAGCTGTGCCACTCTGGGCAAGGCACATTCACTCCTCCACCACGTGCTCTGAACAGACCAACTGTGGTCAGCCCTGCTTCAGCTGCCATCAAACATTCATTTTGCACTGTCCCAGAGCAAAATGCCCACTCATTTCTGTGGGCTGTTAATAAAAAAGGGTTGTTAATTCATAGCAACCCCCATGACTAACACCAGAAAGGAAGCAGAACAGAATAAAACCTTTCTTTGGGGATTTTTTTTTTTTTTGCCTGACTAAAATTTCTCCTAGGAAATTTCCATCAGCAGCTGAATGGCAACTGGTACAGACAGCAGATGGTGCTGTTAGTGTTGTATTTCACCCCAAACCCAACAGAATAATCCTTTGTGCAGGAAACAAACGGTGGTAGATGAAACACAAATGGGTGAAGATAAATATATCACTTATATTGGATTAGGTCAGAGGGAAGAGTTATTGCAAGCACAGAACACACATTTTCCACCCCATGTGCACCAAGGATTTATGGCCTCCATGCAAAATACACAACAAGATGTACCAATTCACAACATAAATTACCCCTACCAATGTTGCTGGTATTTCTTAACAAGGTTAAATGAACAGTATCAAGCAAATCTCACTGCAGCCCAAGGCCTCCCAGTTCAAGGCACTCAACCAATCCCACACGTGAACAAAGGGATTCCTCAATATATCTTGTTGAGCAACACCCCAAAAATACATAACCCCCTAACCAGTGCCTCAAAAACAAACACTCAGGGTACATTTAACTCTCAAATTACCTTGGGTGCAGCCTCTGTGTCAGTGGAAGGTCCTGGGACGGACGTAGATAAAGCCCAAGGACCACAAACTGCACTTCACTGTGTTCAAGTGAGGCATTGAAAACAGTCACTTCCCTACTGATGCCTTCAGAGCCAAGACATCCAAAAAGTACCGATTTCCACACAGTTCACAGTGTTTATGCCTCACTCAAACCACCCCGGAGCCCTGGAATGCTGCCTTGGTTTTCCAAGGGGCAGTTTATCTGGCAGCACCTGCTTTCTGCAGGTTCTATCTGCCTTACACTCTGAATAAAAGGATTTTTGAGGCCCTGATGTAGATAGAATAAGGCATTTCCACCAGGGAACAGCTGGCACAGACAGGCAGGCGAATTCAGGAATGGCCTCCTGGAAGAGGATCATGCTGTGGAACACGAACACAAGGAACACCCCCGAGGAGAGCTGAAGGTAAAGCACATACCTTTGTGATGCCCAAGACACCAATGTTAGGGCTGGAAGAGGTGGATCCATTCCCTGTCCCAAATACCCCATCCAGAACACAGGAGAGACCCTCGATAAAAATCCCCCTGTAAAAACCACAAACAGAAGCCAAGAGTCAGTTTGGCGAGCACAGACTCCTCCAGAGGGTGTTTTGAGGCTCAGGGTTACAGGGGGGCTGTCAGGGCTTCTCTCCCGTTATGGAATGATTGCAATTCATGTTTCCAGCTCCAACAAACCTGGAAAACCCATCTGACTTCTGTTTTCTGACTCTTAGATACCCACACTCTTAAACTGAGGAAATTATGACATAATTCAAGTCCAGCTTGAGACCTGATTTAGAATTCTGTCCCTATGGAAACTGAGCCATCAACTTCCACGGACTCCAGCAAGGCCAGGACTGGGATTCCAATGCTCCATTTGCAACAAAATAATCCCCCATGCCACTTGCATCTTGTATTTCAGCTCCTTGGCCCTCGCCTTCGACCAAACTGCAACGTTTCCTCTCGGAGCACATTCCCAAGGGGGGGAAAAGCAAATAAAACCCCACGTGGCTTGAAGACACTGCAAGCATTTCTGGTTTACTGACCTGTTTATTGCGTGGATGGGTGGAGGAGGAGCACAGGACAGCCGGGCACAGGCGTAGTAGTCGCCAATGGACTCGATGATGCTGGCGACGACGGCGCTGAGCATCCCGATCACCCCGGCGGCAGAGATGGTGGGCAGCCCCCACTGAACTGTGAGGAGAGCACAACTGAAACCTCCCCTGCCCCACAAACAGCTCAGCTACCAAAAAATACAGTGATTTCATGGAATTGTTTGGCTTGGAAAGGATCCCTGAGATCGTCAAGCCCAATCGCTGCCCCAGCACTGCCAAGGCCACCACTGACCATGTCCCCAAGGGCCACATCCACAGGGCTGTTAAATCCCCCCAGGGATGGGGACTCCACCCCTGCCCAGGGCTGGACAACCCTTTCCAGGA
This sequence comes from Empidonax traillii, assembly GCF_003031625.1. NCBI lineage: Eukaryota > Metazoa > Chordata > Aves > Passeriformes > Tyrannidae > Empidonax > Empidonax traillii. Next base: position 63,415 of record NW_020956731.1, on the reverse strand, counting down.
AGGAATTTCCCCAATATCCAACCTGCCCCTCCCCTGGCACAGCCTGAGGCCGTTCCCTCTCCTCCTGTCCCTGTTCCCTGGGAGCAGAGCCCGACCCCCCTTCATCTCCCCCCTCCTGGCAGGGACTGCAGAGCCAGAAGGTCCCCCCTGAGCCTCCTTTTCTCCAGGTTGAACCCCCCCAGCTCCCTCAGCTGCTCCAGATCCTCCTCCATCTCCATTCCCTTCCCTGCACACCTCCAGCCCCTCCATGTCCTCCCAGTTCTGTCCCAGGACTCAAGGTGGTGCCTCAGCAGGGCCAGCACAGCGGACAGTCCCTGCCCTGGGCCCATGGCCACACTATTTATTCATCTTTAATGGAAACAACAAACTCCCCTCAACTCAAACACAACCTGGCAAGTCCAAGCAGATGAAAGAAGCGGAGGAAAATCCGCCAAACCAACTGCTTTGATCCTGCTTGGAAAAATCCCAAAGAACCACAAAACCCCACCAAAAAAAAAAAAAAAAAAATTCCTCCTGTTCAGAAGGCAGGAATTTGAGCTACAGCTTGTGGGAAAACAATTCTGGTCAGTGAGGCAGATGCCACTTAATTATTATTGCTCCAAAAACTCAGCCTTTGGTTGCGAGTTTTGGTTATCAAACAGGCTGGGCCACAACCAGCTCTGATCACTGCACAAACACCTCCCCTCTCCAAACTTCTGTAGTAGAGAAAATAAGATTAATTTAAGCCTGCAGAAAAGCCTGGCAGGTTTTCCACAGCAATTGCCTTGATGCTTTTATCTCTTTGAAATAGATGAGCCTCTTGCAACAAAAGGAGCTTGGAATCACACAACAGTGAATGAACTTCACAAATAGGAGAGGTCTAATCAGGGTGGAGAAGTTTTCCTCCTCTTCTTTCCCAAAAGCTTCCATTCTTCATCTTCTGCTTCAGAAGTGGTTTCTTTTAAGAACTAATCAGAACCCAAAGCCTATGGGAAACCACAAGGAAGCTGCCTCATGACAGTGGAGTGAAACTCCTAACAATTTATATTATTTTATTGTCTTATTACCCCTTCATTTCTGAGCAGCACAAGGTGAACCAGCTGTGTAACTCTATCTCATGCCATAAAACCAGCCTTTAACAGCTCTAAACTCAGAGATGGCCAACAGAGGAATACAGGTATCCAAACTGTTGTATGAAGTGTTTGGTGTTCCCTTGTAAATACCTTCACTGCCCTTTGATAAGCAGGGACTGGCATTCTCTGACTTGCCCATCGGCCCAATTCCAACCCCACTCTGGCAAGTCAGGACATTTTTATGGCATTAACAGTTGTGCCAGTTCAGGGGATGGGTGTGTGTGGGGCAGGGAAGTGCAGCAGGCTGGGAAAACCTCCACACAACAGCGATTCTTTAGACGAGGACTCAACGACTGCAGTGGCTCTACAGGAGCTGAAACAACAACGGCCTTGTGGTTGCATAACCCCAACAGCACTGCCAAGGGCTGAGCAGCAAGGACTGCAAATCCACCTTTGATGGGAAGTCACAAAATGTTATCAGGAGTCAAGAGTTGCCCAGATAGACCCTGCAAGTGCCTCCTACAAATTCCAGCGTCAGAAACGTAGCCTTTCTTGGGTGAGACCTCAAAGTATCAATGAAAGGGGAAAACGAGAAAAAAACATCAGCCCCCCCCTGGCTGTTTTTAGATCAGTGCATGCTGGAATCCTGGAATGATCTGGGTGGGAAGGGACCTCAGTGATCAACCAGTTCCACCCCCTGCCATGGGCAGGGACACCTTCCACTAGCCCAGGATGATCCAGCCTGGCCTTGGACACCCACAGGGATCCAGGGGCAGCCACAGCTCCTCTGGAATTCCAGCCCAGCCCCTCAGCACTCTCACAGCCAACAATTCCTTCCCAATATCCATCTAAATCCCCACTTTTCCAGTGGGAAGCCATTCCCTGTGTCCTGTCCCTCCATCCCTTGTCCCCAGTCCCTCTCCAGCTCTTGGAGCCCCCTCAGGCCCTGCAAGGGGTTCTCAGGTTTTCTCTGGGCAATCTGTGCCTCCCCACCCTCCCAGGGAAGAATCCCTTCCCAAAATCCCATCTCCCCCCACTCCCTGCCAGTTGAAATCCATTAAAGGGACAGGTTATCCCAAGTCTTTCAGCTGCCTCTGGGCTGGAGCTGAGGAGGGCCTGAGACCCCCCCAGTGCTGCTGGTGGGACGGAGCTGGAGCTGCCAGAGATGGGCAAGGACATGGAATGGTTTGGGTGGGAAGGGACCTTGGAGATCACCCAGTGCCACCCCGTGCCATGGGCAGGGACACCTTCCACAGACCAGGATGCTCCAACCTGGCCTTGCACACTCCCAGGCACGGCCCATCCACAACTGCTGCTGAAGTTCCCCGGGATTTATCACCGAGAGTGAAACAGCTACACTTTCGAAGCAGGAGAACTGGCACTCACAGGGGGTATTACTGGAAAAACTGGGGGTATTATGGGGAAAACTGCCCCTCAGGGCAGCCCAACTTACAGGGATAGGGGACCTTGAACCAGGGGGCCACGAGCAGCACCCCCCGGCGAGCGTCGGTGCGCGCGTAGAACCCGTACTTGGAGTTGTCCGGGGGGAACACGTCGGTCACCGTGAAGATGAAGCACAGCAGCCACGACACCAGAATGGCCAGGATGATCTGGGGGCAGGGGACAAGCCAAGCTGTTAAAATCGACCCTCGGAGGCCCCAGTGATCAGCCCACAGCTGGTGCGGCGGAACGTTTTTACACGCGGATCTGGGTGGGGTTTGGGGTCTGAACAAGCAGGGAACCTGTAACAGATCCTCTGGGTGTTTCCCCCAGGAAGGTGCTGTTACAAAAGCTCTGGAATCAGAGCAAGTCTCTCCTCTCCTTAACAAATGGGAAAGTCTCCAAGTGGGCACTTTAACAAAGTGGGGAATTAGTCTCAGTTTTACCAGAGGAATGAAAAGAAGCCTTTCATGGGGGGAACTGAGAATAGCTCTGGTAAAACGAGACCATAACGACCTCACCCTCCCTTTTTGGAGGGCTCAGTTTAGGCTTTCCCTGCAGCCATAAACACCCCTTCCTCTCTCCCTCTTCCCTTCCCTCCATGATCTTCATCACTCCAAAAACCCCACCTCACACGTGCCCAGAAGGGGATCTGGAAACGAGAACACTTCCTGTGGCCAAAGAGCCACTTAAGTTTCCAGTAAATCCATTTAAGCTTTTACCTCACCTTTGTGATCTATTGTATTATTAAGAAAAATTAAAACTAAGACAAAAAAAAAAAAAAGGGGTTTTCACTGCCAAGTGAAGAACAAGTTGAAGGACTTACAGGGAACATCTTGAAAAGCTGCAGCCTGTATGCTGTCCATCCTTTCTTGGATTTGTAAATGGGTAAGGGGAATTTGACGTTCCTGGCATACTGAGAGAACAACAACACCAGGAAAATAGTCCTGAGGAAAAAGGGGGAGGGGGGTGGGACAAAAAAGACACGTCATTAGCAGCAATATATTATAAATCCCTCCCAGCACCAACCTTTTCAGGTTCCTCAGGCACAAGACATAAACGTGCACCTTCATTTTAGAACGAGACATTAGGACATAATTTTAAATAAATTGTTATTCCATAAAGGCCAAACCAACACAATTTGGATTCTGAAGTGCTGCAAAAACAGCCAGTAGCAAACAGATAGATGAAGGGAGATTTCCAGCCATTCTTGCTCTGTGCTTTTGCTTTTTTTCCTCCCAGACTCGATCTGTGCTCCAGGTCTGCTCTGAGTACGAGGACCAAAACTTGTTAAAAAACAAGGAAAATTGAGGGCCTGTATACAATAACCTTTACATCTCAACATCTGCATAAAACTCAAAAGCACTCGAAAAATTTCTGTGAGGGAAATTATTTCTTCTATTCTTGAGAATCCCTTTTTTTTTGGTTTTTGTATTTTCATCTAAACAGCTGCAAATGAAGCAAAACAGAGCCCCAAAAAACAAGATTTGATGCAACTGCAGTTCACCACTTTTAGATGCTTAATTATGATGCATTTCCCCCCTCAGTGAAACTGCCAAGCTCCTCCACATGTTAAAAATCCATTTTTTACAGCTAAAATAAGAAGCCAGGGCACGTTGCTCATTCCTGAAGGAGCCAACCCCAGCTCTGCTCTAAAAAGGCCTCACAAAGACCGAGCTGTCTGAAGAAGCAAAGCTTCCCTGAAATCTGAGATTATGTTTTTATCAGCTGACTTTAAAAAAAAAAAAAAAAAAAAAAGCGGATTTTCAGCCTCTCTCCCTTCCCTGTCCCAGCTCAGATTCAGTGTCACACACACAAACCAGCTTTATTCTCCCTCACAGAGCACAAGGAGGGGCATTTTCAGCCCCCACTCTCGAATCAAAGGCACCTTTTCCTTGCAGGGAACACTTTGGCATCTCTCCCGAAGTCCATTATGGAAGAGATGGGCTCCCCTCCCCGAGGACAGGTAGCTTTGTGTTTGGATTTATTCAGCACACAGTTGTACAAAATATAACACTATTATATTATTGCAATTCATGTTACATTGGCTCCCTGGCAGAGGGGCTTCCTGCCAAGTCTCTAAAATGCCCCCCAAACCTTAAACCCCAAAGAAACTGTTTTATTCCCCAGATAAAAAGCCCAACTCAGGAATAATTTCCCTTCTTACAGATCACGATGAGACGCGTTTTAAGGATTAAATTACTCCAGCTTGGCCCCCGCAGAACAAGAGAGGTCAGAAAACTGGGAATATTATCCAACAGCACCTGCAGGGTCCCAGCTCTCCCACAGGTGATGCTGGAGGAAGGACTTTCATCTCAGCACAGTTTCAAGAGCCACATCTTGCAGAGCTCACAGTCACTTTTCGAGAGGCTCTCCAAGGCCAGGGAGTTATTTCCAACAACCCACATTTTTGCTCTGCCAGAAGCCAGAAATACTTATTGACTGGGTAATATTTAAATGCTGCTCCTAAATTGATTCTTTTTTTTTTTTTTTTTTTTTCCATCTGCAAAATGTCAAGTTTAATTACACGTCTCCATGTCCAACTGCAAGATCACTCATTTCATGGGAGTCCCAACTCGCAGGGAATTTGTTTTACAGGCAAATAAAACGTTCCTCTGGATCAGCTGCTTAACATAATAGAATTACAAAAATATTCACGATGCTCCCATCCAAGATAAAAGGGAATTAAAGAGCCCTTTTAATCATAAGCTGCACTTACAGAATACTTTGCATGTTCAAAGAACTGTGCAAACAGATTAGTCAGATCAGAATCTGATCTCATCAAGGCATTCCTTCCTCCCAGAGCCAGCACAGTTGGGTGCTGAACACTGACTGCAGCAACTGCTCCAGCCAGTTTCCTTCTCCCTAAAATGTGCTTTCCAGCCTTATTTGGCTGGTTAGCCAGCTCATGGGAAGCTTTTGTCTTCATCTCGTTTTTTCTCAGCTATTCCTTTTTATTCCACTGCTCTCGGTTCTTTAATTTCCCTGGCACACACACACCAGGCCCCGAAATTCCCTCTAAAAGCCTTTTTGTCCACTGAATAGAAACCTCTCTACTCCTGGCTCATCCACTGATGGCATTTATGGATATATTTGCTGCTCCCTGTCATCACACAGGTAAGCAAAGCAATCCCAGTGACAAAGGGGCCAGTGCCACCAATGGGATCGGTCTGCTGACACCAACACAAAACCAGAAATACAGATGGTTCACTCATCTCTCTGGTGTTTGGCTAAATCATCCCTTCTTACAGCACTGAACCCAATCCAGCCAGTGGCTCCCAGACCAACTCGTGCTTTAGGAAATTCTGCTCTCCACACCTCACTTTCAGTGCTTGTCCCTTCCTGCCTCCTCAAGGTTATAGAAACACAGACCCCTGGAATGGTTTGGGTGGGGAGGGACCTCAAAACCCACCCAGTTCCATCCTACACCATGGGCAGGGACACCTTCCACCAGCCCAGGTTGCTCCAAGTCCCGTCCAACCTGGCCTTGGACACTTGCAGAGATCCAGGGGCAGCCACAGCTTCTCTGGGCAATCTGTGTCATGGTCACCACCCTCAGAGGGGCAAATTCCTTCCCAACGTCCCATCTAACCCTGCCCTCTGGCAGTTTGAAACTGGGGAAATCATAGAATCATGGAATGGTTTGGGTGGGAAGGGATCTTGAAGATCATCTGGTTCCACCCCCTGCCATGGTCAGGGACACCTTCCACCAGCCCAGGTTACTCCAGTCTGGCCTTGGACCCTTCCAGGGATCCAGGGGCAGCCACAGCTTCTCTGGGCAACTCTCCTGAGTTGCTGCTGTCATTGCCAAAGTGCCAGCTGACTTTGCCCAGCCCCACTCCCATCCCTGTTCCTGCACAGGGTGTTCCTCCCTGCTGGGAGTCCTGCAATGCCTCCCCTGTCAGTCCAGCCGACCCCAGCTCTCCCCTGACACCCAACCCTCCCTACGTGACAACTCACCAAACCGGGCCCCTCTGGTTGAGGCAGAGCACTCCTCCAGCAGTACTTACAGCATGGCAATGCCCCAGTGCTTCCCAGCTCTCTCCCCAGCAGCCTGGAAGCCGGAGAGGCCGATGAGGGCCACGGTGGGGGTGATGGTCAGGGGGCCGATGTAGCGCAGGAGGGCGCCGGGCAGGCCGAGCAGTCCGATCACCACCTCGATCAGGGAGGACATGATGATGGCACCTTGGATCTGAACACACAACAAGGGCAAAGAGCCACCTGAGTCCCCTCTGACAGGCAGAGCCAAAGCCTTTCTTTTTTCTGCTCTGGATTACAGACCGCACGTAAAAAAAAAGAATTCAGTGACACAGAAGAACTCAGCAAAGTTTTCGTCATAAAACAGCTCATTATGTTTTAAGTGACTTATTGTTTAAGCATAACACTTTTTTTTTTTTTTTTTTTTTTTTTTTTCTCCACAAAACTATTACACAACAGACCAGTGGGCCAGTCTGGAGGCTGTGTGGAAATCACATCACACTGTCAGACAGGAGACCTGGGGTCCAGGCTAACCTTTAAGCTCTCAGATCGAACGGCAAGGGTTGGTGCGCCACGAGGTGATGCTCCTAAAGCTCCTAGGGGCAGAGTGTGTCTGCATTGGTCACAAGTGCTCCTTAGAAGCTGGATTAGAGCAGCGTTGTGGTTCTCAGGAGACTGTCAGCCCTCTTGGCTGCAGGGCTCTTGGCAGGATGTAGCTATGGTTTGAACATGGGGAAGAGAGAGGGGTTGTTTTTAATTAAGAAAAAGCTGGCAGCCCAAAGCAACGGGATGGGAGATAAATTCCATGACACACGCCCTCATTTGGACCTGGCTATCTACCACTCCAGCGTGGCACAACCCTCATCCTGGGCCCTGCAGGGCTGAGAGTGGAGAAGGGCTTTGGGGGGAGCTCTGCAAGTCTCTTGGGAGAATCAACATCTTATCAGGAGAGTCTCCAACTTAAAAGCTCTCGGGGATGACCCAGCTTTGCTAAACTGTGGGTTCACCTTCCAGGGGCCAGCCCACTGCACAGGGCCAGCCAGGCAGCAGGTCTGGCAGCAGCTGAACTGCTGCCAGCGAGCACAAATCAGAGGCACAGGAAGAGTTTTTTCATCTCACTCGAGCATTTCACTGCAGGTCTTTTGGAATGTGGTAACTAACCCCTGGTATTTGCGCTGTCCAGCAACGAACAGGTTGGAAAGACGAAAGACTTCCATGAGATGAGTCAAAGGGATTATATTCAAATGGAAATTGCAGTGAAAGAAGAAATTACCAACTTAAAAGACGAGGACACACAGATGTTTGGGTGAGAAACTTAACTGGGAAAGTGGACAGAGGGACAGCTAAAGGCAACTCCCACATTACCTCTCGGATCCGGGGGTACCAGATGTGCTCAGTGTGCAGCAGCTCTGCTGTCCCGTTTGTAACTGTTACATCTTACAGAGAGGAGACAAGAAAACACGGGGGTTTATTTAGTCCTCTGCCATCACTTCCTACGAAATAAACCCCTCCTCACGCTGGGTCTGCCAAACGAGCCTGGATTTACAGGGAGAACGAGCTCTGCAGGGCTACAAGTGAAGCAGCAAGAGGCTCACACTCCCCAGGAACCAGCCCCTCACTCCACCCACTGCACCAAAAACGGGAACAAATCCTGACTTTCAGGAAGGAAGGTCAATTAGGGATTCCCTTCCCACTCCAACAAGCAGATGAATGGAGAATTACTCAAGTGCAGGCTGGAATCACACACTCCAGCTCCACCAATTTAGGTCACCCACTGAATGAACTGACCCGTGGGAACAACCCCTACTGGCATCTTCTGAAGGTGAAAAAGGTCCAGGAGAAGAAGATGCAGCAAAGCTCTTTTGGAAAAGCTGGACTGGTGGGAAAATGGCTTTGCCACCCAAGGTTATCAGACAAGATGTGGATTCAGCTACTGGCACATTTTGAATGTGAACCAACAGAGATGACTAAACATATAAATAATATAAATTATTAGAGAATCCAAAGGAGCCCTGGGAAGAACTTCAGGTAGAAAGAAGCAGCCTGATTCTCTAGGGGGCTGCCTCCCACTGCCCACAGCCCTGTTACTCAATAACCACACCCCATTAGAAAGAAAACTGCCAGAGGAGTTTCCACTTCACTTTCTAACCTAATTTAAAGCCAAACCCCCCAGCCCAAGCAGCTTTAGTGCACATTTCCCCTCTGAAGTTAAAACCTTTCAGGATGATGGCATTAGCAAAGCAAGAGCTCCAATGAACAGCCAAATCTTGTCAAAACCTGTCAGGTATGACTTAAACAGGGAAAAATCCTGGTCTTGAGGTGATGCTGAACATCAAACTTCCTCCTACTCAACTTCAAAGGACTCGACTGAACTTGCTATTTCCAAATATTAGGGAAGGAACATTTACAGAATGCAAATGTAACAGAAGAATTACTTTGTGCTGCTGCTGGATTCCTTTTGACAACGTTTTTTTTATATATATTAAAAACTCCCCAGAAATAGAACTCCACGAGGACATTTTTAGGAATCTTTTTCCAAGGCACAGAATTTTAACACCCCAAAAGGGGAGACTTTCCCTATTCCCTCCTCAGCACTTCCAAGTTTCCCCCCCTCAGAAGGTTTGGCTGTTGCACTTTCAGAGGTCTGGGCCATCTGTCACTTAGCCCTGAACAAGCACAAACGACAATTACCTGTATTATTACACTTCCACTTCTCCAGGGAGAGTATTGCTCGGGCAGGTGCTAAGAATGCAAAAGCACTGGCCTGGAAGAGGGGTAACCTGGTGGGAGGGAAAGGAGAGAGGGTGACATTGGGGGGTGTCCCTGCACCGCTGCAGGGGGAGCCTGCAGGCTCAGTGCCCCTCCGCCTGCGTGACTGCCAGCACAGCCACTCGCTCCGAAGCGCGTGTGTAAATAACGCGTGTGGGGCCGATAAAAGGCAGATTAGATGTTTCAAGGTGCTTCCCCCCACCAACAAATAACTTAACGCTGCAAGAATTTCGAGATGACATTCTTAGCATCGGTGTTTATACTTCCCCGAAGATTTAAGATCTGAAGAGCACCTGCCAGCGCCAAAACTGCGTGTCTGCTGACCTCACTGCAGGTTGTGTAACGTAAATATGCAGATGTTACTTAGCCACAGACGAGGTGCACTTTGAACTGTTCTATAAATACTGACAATAATTGCAGTAAGATTCCCTTTAATGCCCCTGGACTGCTCCATGTTGTGGCTTTTACAGCTCCTCGATGGAGGGCAAACCCCAGGACAGGAGACAGAAGTGCAGCTCCATCACACCAAGACCAGGAAAGGCTCAAAGGAGGAAAAATCTGTGCAAAAAGTGCTGTACACACTGAGCACAGGAAAGATCAAACCAGGAGCACGTTCCTAATAGCTGTTAAGCTCACAGGCAGGAGTTGGAGCACCACTGGGAAGCACTTTGGGCCTCGGGCACCCTAAAAACCCACCGAAAACTGCACCAGGAACTCCACCTTCGTACGCCACACGAGCCATCCAAGCATGGCTGACTGGATGCAATTCCCCCTGGGAGTCCCTCCGAGCACAAATCCCAGTTTTATCTCTGGGAAGACACGGCTGGCAGCCCAGTGAATGATTCACCTTATTTTGCAGGTTCATTAAGCAAACTGAGCTGGCTGGTGCCCATGGCAAGATCTGCAACACCTGAGACAAGCTGTTACTGCTCCATCCCCACCTACACAGCCCTCTGTCCCTCCAGAGATCTTGTAAATACACTTTGCAAACACATTCTCCAGTGATGAACTCAGCTGTACTGAAGACCTGGGTCCAGATTGTTCTGCATCGCGTTGAATATCCTGAATAATCAGATCTCAGCACGTCCTGCTCAACCTTTACATGACACAGTTCCAAAAGGACCAGCAGGCTCAAAATAGTGTTGTTTTTTTTTTTTCCCCTAAGCAGGGGGGGGATAAAAAAGGTATTTTATTTTTTAATTGGTTTTACCCTTATTACTCAAAATCAGCCAACCAAGATCCGTCTCCTACTGAAGAGACAGCTCCTCCAGTCTGGAATGTGACTTATGGATGTTAAGCCAGGCACCCACTGCCAGTCAGCTACAGCCCCAAAAGCCTGAAGTCCTAAAGCTCATGAGTGGGATATCATTTTAATTTCACCACTAAATGATGGAGTTGCTCAGTTCTGGCAGCAGCCCCTGTGAGGACAGGGGGGGTTTGTGCAGTTAAAGTCACCTGGAAAGGTCTCGTTATCCCAACGTGTCCCACAGGTGCAGGAAAGCTCAGGCAGCGATGGGCACAGTCACAAGCCCGAAATCTGAGGTGGATTAAAGCTGGGTTTGATTGTCTCAGTCACTAATTACCCTCAGTCCCTGCCAAGGCTCCTGGCTCACCCCACAACCTGGGGAATAGCTGGAATTCCTAAAACCAGTCCGGGTACCAAAGTGACCACAGCTCCGCCTCAGCACTGAGCTAAATCCATCTTTAAGGACCTTCCAACCACGGAATTTGACCTTTTGAATCCTTTCTATTTGCTGAAATACTTTGCAGTTGACACGACTTGCCAGCGAATACTTTAAAATCTCATTCAGAGGCCTTTGCTGCTATATCCCATTCCCAGCCTTACATAAACCCCCAATCACATGGTAAATAGTTATAAAACAGCCAAGCGTGGAGATTTGCTCCTTAAATACAAGTTATTCTAAGGCCCAAACACAATTGCCTTCAAGCACATAAAAAAATGTAACTCCAGTGCAAGTGGGAGCCACTGAAAAGGGGAAAATCCCAACAGGAGGGAGGGCAGAGGTGGGATTGTGCACAAGGAACAGAGAATTTCAGTATGATGGGACCATCAGTTTAGTCCCTTTATTTCTGAAAGAGCCCCAAATAACTCATTAGGTAATAAAGAAATTAAAAATAAAATTAAATTAGTGATTTTTTTAAAAAAATAAAATAGAGAAGAAGAAATTAAAAATAAAATTAAAGTCATCATAAGCAGTAAAGAGCCAAGATTAGTTGGGGGGGGGGGGAATTGAAATATGACAAATGTGAGGAGATAAAGTCTCAGGAAACATGAAAATTAAGCTTTTCTGATAAATTTGAGGCAGAGGAAGAAAGCTGGGAGGGGTAGAGGAAAACAAAGCCACCCCCCTCTGAGCTCATCCCCATCCTCAACTTTGCACTTCCAACACAACTGGAAGGTTTTAAACTTCAAGAAATCCAAGGGGAACAACTCTGCTCCTTCAGCTACTGGGAGGGTTTGTGGTTACAGCACAGAGAGCCAACTGGGCTGAAAATATCATTATTAACTCCGGGGAGTCCTGACTGAAAGAAAATACATTGGGGAAAGGAAAATGTCTCCAACTCCAACAATTTTCACTATGTTGTTTTGTCATTAGAATGAACTTTTTATTCAAAACAAAGGAGTGATCTCATGAGTTAAGATACAAAAGAAAAATAAAGGGAAGGTTGGGGTTTTTTAAAGGAAAAAGAAAAGAGAGCAAACCAAAGTTAACTAAAACAGCAGTCAAAGACTACACTGGAAAACCTGAAATATTTGGCCAATTTTTAGATGAAAAGCTGATCTATCACAGGCTTGGCTTCTGCACCCCCTGAGACACCTCTGACACCCAAAAATCCTGGTTCTCAGATAAATCTGGGAAAATGGGGAGGGGGGGAGTGTTTGGCCACTTGCTGTTGGAAAATAGAAAACTGTTCTGAAATGGAACCAAATGGCCCATGAATCATTCAGGGAAGCATCTGAGGGAATCCTCTTAAATATGCACTTTGGTCCTGGCTTTCCTTATCCCTCCTGGTTTATTCTCTTGAATAAGATGCAGAAGTAACTCCACAGGTTTCAGTTATTCCCAAAGTTTAAATAAACACATCCAACACCTCTGCGGTGACCACTGTGGAACACAGGTTTTTAAAGAAGATTTATCTTCATGTTAATAGAACTCACAACATCCTGTCCTTGCCAACAGCAGATTTATAAAAGTCTTTGCCAAGGGGGCTCTTTTTTCCTCCTAAGGAGAGGTGAAGGCATCCCTGGAAGGATGTGTGTGTGTACTCCTGACTCCAGGAATGATCATCACCTGCAACTCAAGAGCAACTAACGAATAAAAACCAATTATCTGATGCACTGGAAGGTAACAGAGGCTCAGTTCAGAGAATTACAAGTTACCCTCAACATCTTTCCCCAACTTTTTAATTTGCCAAGCCCTTTGTAAGATCAAGGATGTGATCTGGTGCAGGGCTGTTCACAACCACCTTAATATTGGAAAAGAGCAAAATAACATTCAAGAAACTCATAACAAATAAACAAAAACCACCCAAATTAGTTCCTCTTTACCACAGTGTATGAATCTTTCCTTTTGCCCAGAAACACTTCTGCCTTCTCTGTTCTCATGAGTCTCCCTCCTCCTTCTCCTGTTTCCCTGCTGTATTTTCTTACCCTTGGAGTGCCCTTTGTTATTCCAGATCCACCTTTTTTTTTTTTTTTCTTTTTCTGGGAGCAGCTTTCCAAAGCTCGCCCTGGATCTGACCTATGATGTTCATCCTCTGAAAACCCCCTCTGGCATCTCGGGACACCCCAAGGCGCGCCTGCTCTTACCACCACCCCCCCAGCGAGCCCCAGAGCTCACCTGCAGCCAAAGGTGGTTTGTAACAACGTGGTGATGCCCACACAGAAGAAAATGGTCCCAATCAGCTGGCTGGTGGCCCACTGGTCAAAGCCCACGCACATGGCATCGGCCAGCAGGAAGGGCACGGCGATCGTCCCGCTGAAACACGTCAGGTAGTGCTGCCAGGGCCAAAAGCTCCGTTAATTCTGCACCCAGGGCTCAAAAATACATTCATTTTTATCACCACGTTTCCCTTGCACTGGGTTTTTGAATTTCCACCCCTGGTCCTAAGCTTTTCTTCGGGTGTTCCTGTAAATGTTTTCCTCCATCTACCACTCGCCTGTTGCTAATGATCCCTGTTTTTTGTAGCACAAACCAAGGCTGCTGCTCTTGAGGAGGGGGTATCCAGGTGACTGTGCTGGAAACAGCCTCCAAACTCGGGAGAAAAGCACAGGAATAGCTCCATTCACTTGTACCCATGTGAGAACCCCCCCTGCTCACCAATGACCCCCACAAAGCAGGATGCAAAGCAGCTCCCAAGGGCCACAGACCAGGCACTCATGAGTTCCTTCCCAACCCAAATACATTAAAAGCAAAGCAAACAAACAAATTCCCTGTATTGAGCAGAGCAAGTAAAAATAGAATTTCCCCCCAGAACTGCCTGTCCTTGAGGAAAGGCAGAAAATCAAAAGGATGCTCTGGAATGTATTTGTTTGGAGAGCTCAACGTGTTTTACAGATATTACCAAATTCCCAGCATTCCTGTGGGACAGACATTATTGCCACTGGAGAAAGGGAGGAGACGAAACTGGAGCTGTTCTGCTTCCCACAAGTGAGGGACCAGTAGGGTCCAGCTCCTTATTCCCTGCAGGAAGCACATGCTCTTACTCCAAGGATTCTCCAACGAGCACAGAAGTTTCCTGCTCTGCTGCCCGGGCCCAGGATGGTGCTCTTAAGACTTGAAATAACTGCTAGCAGTTATATATTCAAAATTTCAGGACTAAAACATTATCTCTCTCCATCTGTAATTCCAGAGATGCCACTTCTAAAGGTCACCACTGAGCATTTGCTCACTTATTTACTAACAGCTGCTTGTGAGACTAAATATTTGAGTGAATCTCATAAATGCAGGAGCAGAAAGCTCACACAGATCATTATCAACACAGTGATCTCAGTGTGTGACCAACTCCAGAAGAAGCCTCTCCACACCTTCTTCAAACACCTGAGAGGGGGAAGAATAAAATTATCACACAGACACACACACACACACAAATGCAATGAACTGGGCAGAAAACACTAAACAAGCTTCAGAAGGTACAGAGGGAGAGTTTGAAACACACCTGTAAGCCCAAAAATATGCAGAGGTACCAGGGAGGAACATCTTCAATGGTGTAAATCATGTCTGTCCTCTGGGCCTCCAAACTGCCACTGCTGTCCAGGGTCTCTGCCAGGGAGCTCTGAGGGGTGGGGGGACACAAAAGGACAACAGCAGGTTATTGCTTGGCATGAATAAAGGGAATTTGAACCGTCAGGCAGTTTCTCTGATGCTCCAAGGCTGGTACGACACGCCCCAGTCGTGCTGATATGTGACATTTTTAAAGCCTTTTACCTCTGACGAGCTCCTGAGTTTGTACTGCACGTGTTCCCTGCTGTCAGCAATCCCCTGCTTATATTTACACAGTGATTTATTTGTGATTGCTGGTTTATGACAGAACTGATCTGCCAGCCAAAAGGTGCCCAAAACTGGCATAATTATCACATGATTATTAAAAAAAACCAGCAAAAAAGCAACAAACCAAAACCACAAAACCAAACAAACAAAAAAAAAAAGGAATTAAGGAAGAATTGGAACTAAGTAGAAGAGCCACCAGTGGCTCCTCCCAAAGCAGAAGGGCTCTGTCCTTGCATAAGAGACCAAAATGACAGGCCAAAAAATTGCTCATTATGGTAATTGCTTCCCCACTTTAATTCTTACCCAATTCCATCTTGGTTAACCTTTTTCAGCTGAAGGATTTATTATTTTCGCTTCCACACCACACTGAAGCAGTCAAGAAAAACGCTAATTATTATTATAACCAAACACATCCCCAGCCAATTTGTGCCCGACTTCCCCCAGGAATTTAAACCCCTGCAGGAATTTCAGAGAGACCACAGTTTAGTCCCCAGAGGGCCAACAGCCAACTGGCCACACATATTCCCACATCAGCACCCCTGTGGGTTTGCCATCGAAACAAAAACCAGCTCCGCCATTTCTCCTTCCAAACTACAGGGAACCATTTCCCTCCAGCTCTCCGGTTTGGGAATTCCTTGGGGGGGGCAAAAACCACGCTGCTCCAAAGCACAACAGCAAGAGCAGGAGGAAGTATCAGGTTTTATCACTCCCAAGAACCCCCTTGCGTAAGAACCGCTCTGCCCTAATCCAGGACACAACAAGCCCACGTGGAGTTGCCTCACACCAGGGCTGGGAGTTCTGCCAGACCCGTGACTGCCTCAGATGGGCTTCACTTCTCCACAAATCCCATCATTTCCACGGATCCCACTTGGGGAGCCTCCCCTGGGTATCACCTACGAGGCCAGCGAAGCCAAACCCACCCCCGGTTCCTTCCCGCTCACCTCAGCTTTGTGGTGGGAAAACAAGGAAAAAGCGCCACTGGGATAACTCTCCTGACCACGGGATTACGGAGAGAGGTCGGGGGTATTGCAGTGGAAAAGTAAAATATAGGAACACTAATCTCAGAAAAGTCTTTTAAACCACATTAAGCACCAGGCAATCCTCTCACCAGGGTACGGGTCCTAAACTGAGGAATGAGGGGAACTGCTCCCTGCCCCCCTCGTCGGGTCAATCTGCAGCACCACTGACCCTCTTTCATTAACAGAGAGGAATTTTTTCTCTCCTGACCCAATTCTCTAAAAAAAAACATGAAAAAAATAACGGAAAAAATCAGGAATTTGAACCATAGAATTGTTAAGGTTGGAAAAAACTTTTAAGACCGTCAAGTCTAACTGTCAACCCATCACCAGCGCCACGTCCAACCATGTCCTCAGCTGCCACATCCACGTGTCTTTGGAACACTTCCAGGGATGGCAACTCCACCACTTCCCTGGGCAGCCCATTCCAACCTTTAACAACCCCTTCCTTGAAGAAATTCCCCCTGTTGTCCAAGCTGACCCTCCCCTGGCACGGCTTGAGGCTGTTCCCTCTCCCCCTGTCCACCACCCTGCCCTGAGGAACCTCCACAACCCTTCTGAGGACGGACAGAAATGGAGCTGCCACAGGTCACGCTGCTCCCACGCAGGGATACCTGCAGGATCTCTAAAACCCAGGCAGAGATTCGTGCAGATTGGTGACTCTGGACTTGGGAACTCCCACCTTTTGGGCTCTTTTCTTTTCCAGCTTGGCCAGACCAGCACCCAGCAGCTGTCCCAGCGCTCCACTTGGTGCCAAACACTTATTTTTCTGCACAGGACTGATGAGGTTGCACCGAATGCATTCCTTAACTTTTTCACTTGCCCTTCTAGTCTATCCTATCCTAGTCAGTCCTACTCTATCCTCCCTCTTCTCTGGGCAGCAGAAAGCAGAAGCAATGGCCTGTTCCTACCAGGAAGACCATGGCACACACAGCAAGGGTATCAGTCCTTCCAGAGCTTTCCACCTGGCATTACATGATTCCTAAATTAGCCTTGCAAAGAACAAAAACCAGGAGCAGGCACAAGGGAGCTGGTCCATGGCATGGAAAAAGGTCTCTCTGGGTGCAGATCAACAAGTGCCAACCAACTTGAGCTCTCCTTCAGGAAGTGAAAGGTTATGGGTCTGCCAACAAAAGAACCCCAAATTCCCAAGGCATAAATAATGTCATGGCAATGTCTACACAGTAAAGGGGTTGTATAAAGATTTAATAAAGGTTTAATAAAGGAAACAACCAGCACACTCCTCATTCCTTCCAAGGCCAGACTCAGATCCCTCTGGACAGGGAACTCTCCCCTTGGGCAAACCCTGAGCAGATCAATCCTGAGCAATGAGGAACTGCAGGACTCAGGTGAGGCCTGGCCATCCCAGGAACTCCCTGGGGAGTCACTGGCCCTTTGGCACCTCCAGCATGTGCCTGCTGGTCCAACCCTGACTCAGAGCTGGTGTTTGCCAAGTGTGCCAAGGGAACTGCTGGGAATGGGTTGCAGTTCCCTGAATGAGATACTGATCACAGGCTAATTCCTCCTCTAATTATTTTTAACTGGCTAAAGTTGGAACATGCTGTGCCCTTTTTTTTTTTTTTTCTTTAATTTTTCTGGTAAGTGCAAACAGGGGGAATGAGACAGGTAAAGGTGGAGAAAGAATGCTGGAGGGAAAGAAGAAACCCCACAGCAATCCCAGTGCAAAATCCAAAGAAACAAACCCCAGCAGTGCAAGACAAAGGCTCCGATGTCAAGCAGTCGTACAAGAAAACTGATAAAGTGTGGGGAGCAAAGCCTTTAGAGAAATACCTTGAATAAAGGGACCTTAAAGAGCATCCAGTTCCACCCCACACCATGGGCAGGGACACCTTCCACTAGCCCAGATTGTTCCAGCCTGGCCTTGGACACTTCCAGGGATCCAGGGGCAGCCACAGCTTCTCTGGGCAACCTGTGCCAGGGCCTGCCCACCCTGTTCATTCCCTGTGACCACAGCAAAGCTTTAAGTCAAGTAGATTTGGCTGCTCAAAAGCTCATGGATCTCTCTGAGGTGAATTATTCCCCATCATTTACAGTCCTGACCACGAAGGATCAACTAGAAGGGAGAAAAAAAAAAAAAACATGCACTTGGTGAAACCAGGCCATGAAGACACGGTTTGGTGTCTGGAGATGGCTTATCTTGGTTGCACAATTTCACCCAAACACCTTTTGCTCGGGGCTTTATGAGATTGTTTCCCTCCGCTCCAGTCCAAGCACGCTCCAAAAATCAGCCCCCACAGACATTGCAGGTCAACAGTTGCCAAAATCTGCCCAGGAAAGATCAGCATGACCACGATGGTCACGGAGATGTGTCTGAGACATTGTCCTGACATGCACCACTGAAAGGCCTCTGGCAGAACCATCTCTTTAGGGGATATTTTAAACCTGAAATTCAGAGGAGAATTCTGGTGTCTGAGTTGGAAAACCTCCGCTGCACCCCTTGGTATCATCCTTGCCCCATCACAAGTTACAGCCTCACACAAAAGAGCATCATGATGCTCTTGGCTTGGAGCCAGGAGAGCTTTGGTCGTGTTGCACTTGGGACACTTGAAAAATTTGGTCAAGTGGAGGCTTTTCAGAGACAAGGCTTCACCACAGACCCAGTCTGATTAGACATTTCAGAAAGTGCTGTTCAGATTTAATATAATCCTCATCCTTATTTTAAATAAAAGCTCAGCTTCAAACCATCTCAGCTGGCAGGATTATTACTGAACAGGCTTAGGGGATGATGGAATGGCACAAAAAGCTGGAAAAATCACAACCAAACTGGTGTCCTTTGAGGCCTCAACTGGTCTCCCTGAATAGGTGAAACACAGTCATAGTTTTCCTAAGGAAAAATGTTCCAGTGTTTTTATGATCTCCAGCTCATTCATAAAGCTGCCACTCAATCATAATGGGCAGCCTCTAGATGGAAAAAGGACTAGAAGAATTAATCTTAAGAGGCTGGAGCTTGGAAGAAACTGTGAGAGCGGGAAAGATCCCACTTTTAGAGGTGCTCAACACCCCCAGTCTCCCTGGACAAAGGCAGGTTAGCAAGTGATGACCACAGCACAGTGACCTGCCCAGGGAAACCACGCAAAAGGCCAGCGGGAATGAAGAAATCAAAAACTTGCACATTATGAATTCTGGTGCCAGGTCAAAGTGCATGCAGCGCTGACATTCCCTGAGTCATGCCCTGTGTTCTGCAACCACACAGAGTGTGTGACCAGAGCAGTCATGAGGCCAAACTGCCCCGAGCCTGAGGCGAGTGTGGAGTCAGCACCGTCTGCTGAAACAGCAAATCCCAGCCATGTGGGACTGGGGTGGGCAAAGAAGGAACTGAGGGAGCAAGAATGAGTCCCCCACCTCCAAGGGAACCACCACGTACCTTCTCTGCTATGCCATTTTCCGTGGTGTAGATGGCCATCAGCTCCGTGTCTTCCGTGTCCTGGTCACCGCTGGACGTCGCTCCACCGTTTATCACCACCTTAAAAACACAACAAACAGCAAGCACGGGGTCTTAAAATAAACACTGGCTTTGCAATCACACCTCCTGCCTCTCAGTTTTCCCCCCTGGTACTTGACATCTGCCTCTGACACTGCCAGAAAACATGATGAGCTGGGTTGGGGTCGGGCTCTGCTCCCAGGGAACAAGGGACAGGAGGAGAGGGAATGGCCTCAGGCTGTGCCAGCTTGGATATCCCAGAGAATTTCTTCACTCAGAGAGTGTTTAAACACTGGAACAGTTTGCCCACAGCAGGGGTGGAGTCCCCATCCCTCCAGGTGTTCAAAAACCAAGCAGACTTCGTGACACACGTGGTGGGATCTGGCTGAAGGCTGGGCTTGATGATCGTGGAGGTCCTTTCCAACCTTAAGGATTCCAGGATTCCATAGCAGGGGCTGGTGCTCAGGCTGCAGAAGGACAGTTAACTGCTCCAATCCTGCAGTGCCTGGGGTGCTGCCTGTCCTGGGAACAGCCCAGCTGGGGAGCACACGGGGAACAACCACACCCATGCAAACACCACTCACTGGCAAGAGAGCTTTGTTACCAACTGCTGGTGGAAATGAGGGGTTTGTACAACACGATTAGGAACACAAACTGGCTGATTCACACCAGAATGTGGTACCTACAGGCAGGGTGAAGAAGGTGGGATGTTTGGATTCATCCTCGTATTTGCCCTCCGAGGAGCCTCCCGCCTCCACCGACTTCGAGGTGGTGTTTTTGCCGATCCCCATGGTTTCCAGAACGTCCAGGACTTGCATGCAGCACCCCAAGGGATGCTGCTGGGATGAGAGGCCAAGGACTGAGGACAATTCCTTCTCTGAAAAGCAGCAGCACCGCCTGGAGTCACCAGAGCTCTCAGTGATCCAGCTGGGACATCAGGGTGTCGTTGGTTCCTGGAACTGGAGGGAGAGGTGGATATTTTTATTCCCCAAGATCTGTGTACATCCACACCAACCCCCCAGCCTGGGCTCCCTTTCATGCTCATGACTCACCAGCTCTCATCAGTCCTCCCCAATCATTAGCAGATTATCATTTAAAGATGAAGCTGAAGGTATTTCAAATTCTTTCAGGATAGGAATACTATGATTATTTTCAAATTCTTCTCTTGTGATCTTCAATCATTAGTAGTAAATTGAAACCTTTGGGTTTTTTTCCCAATTCACAGCCATTTCCATGGAACTTTTGGGGAACAAAGCACACCTGTACTCCAGGTGTGGAGCAGAGTAGAACAGCTGAACACCCACTGCAAACAGGACTTGGACTTCCTCAGGGAGTGTAAATTTGCAGAGTTACCTCTGCACAGCTGAATCCTTTCTCTGAAAACAACTCATTATGAAATAAAAGAGTCCAGGAAGCTCAGACCAGACGGACAGTGAAGGACCTGCCTTTCAGCGAGGCCGTTTCAGACAGAAACAGCTCCTTCTGCCGAGCATCCCCACCCAAAATTATCCCAGTTGTTGGAGGGCTGTTCCAAGTCACCTGCCTGCCGATGTGGAAGCAACAGCTTCAGGATAAAGTGGTGCATTTTAATGAGTTTCACTACTCTTTTGGCACAGGAACAGGGAAGATCTCACAGCCCACGAGTTCCCGTTTTGTTTTCCCAGATGGGTCACTACAGGGCAGTTTTCCCCCATTTGCTCCTTAATTTAGCCCTGCCTGTCCATCACCATCCACACATTTGCCGTTTCCAAGACCAAAGAACAGGATTTAACGGATTTAAACACAAACTTCCCGCGGGACAGCACCGGGAATTCTGCAGCAAAGCAAGTTTTGCAGCCTGGGGGCTCCTGAGCCTCAAACAGAAAACGGAGCCACAACCACCTGTGGGGGAAAACCAGCTCAGATACAGGTGAAAGTACAGGACAGAACTCGAAAAAAAAGGCTTTTTAAAAATCGCAGGAAGTGGAATTTTCCACAGCAAGAAGCACATTGAAGCAGCAAAACCCACTGCACACAGGGGTTACTTCCAAAGTAAGGTAATGACATGTTCAAGTAAAATCAACAGAGGTGGAAATGTGGCTGATGGACACTCAAAAGTACAGTTTAGTTTTTATTAGGAAGGAAAAAAAGTAGGGTTTTGGGGTTTTTTTTCCTTAAGTTTCCCTTCCAAATGCTGCTCAGGAAAATGCCAGCAGCTCCTCTCTACTGTAATTGTAATAATAACTGAACCTGGCAAAGAATCTTCAAATACTGGTATTTTAGAACCTCTTAATAGCTCTTAATTGCCCATTTGCTAGAAAATTCTGGTTACTTAAGGTGAAAGAGATGTTAATCTTTCAAAGCAACATAACTTTTCTGGAGAGAAAATGTACCTGCACAAGAAAGACTATTTGGGCCACCAGGATGGCCTTGAAGCCTTAATTAAATCGAGATGGGAATGAAAGGCAGTGCCTGCAAATAAGGGCTAAGACTTGTTCATTAAAGTAAATATTAAGTAGTACAATTAATTATTTCTCACTTGAACTGGTTCGAAGACTCACTGTCTTGTTCCTCTGGAAAAAACAGCTATTCCCACTTTTACAACGGCCACAGATTTCCTTTTGGAGGTGCAGCTCAGGGTGGAGAAGAGACAGGTTAACAGGTTAAGGGTTTGGGGGCACTGGAGGGGTCTGGGCTGGGATTTTGGGAGGGGCTTTGTTTGCTTTCACCGTGGAGCCACCAGGGATTTTTTTTTCTTTCCAAGCACAAAAGACTTTTTTCCTTTTGCTGTCAGCATGGACTTCTTTCACTCTCCAAGAAAATCAGAGGTGGAGACAGGCAGGGTTTAGTCTGGCAGCTTTAGGGTGTGGGAGTGGGGAGGGAAAGGGGAAAGGCAGCAGGTCCCTCCCTAAGCAGGGCCAGCACCCCCATGGAGTGAGCAAACCTGCCAGCTACAGGATGGGGTTCAGGCCCTCTGGCACCATAAGCTGCTTGGCTGGCATTAAAGCAGCATCTCCACTGATAAAAGAGAAAAGAGCCTCTAATCCTATTTCCCTGTGCACTGCCATCTCCTCCAGGATGGGATCACACCTCGGGAACGGGCCCTGAGAATGCCACCCTTGTATTCATTGCTGAGGGCTGACACACGACAGCCAAGCCAGAGTTTAGATGAAGGTTCCCGAACAAGCAACTGCAAATTTACAAGAAGAAGCTCCTCTGCTGCTTTTCCTGAAGAGGGGAGTGTTTGTGTAGACGTGTGTGTCAGGGGTTGCTCCAAGAAAAAGCAGGAGAACAGACTTCTCAAGTTATCTTGATTCTGCTTGGCGATTAAACTGGCACTTAATGGCACAGCTGATTATCAGATTTTTGGAATACTTTTACTCTGCAGTCAGGAGTGTCAAAGGGAAGCAGAAATGGAGAGGCAGTAGATGAGGTTATCTGAGATATTCTTCTTTATCAGCCCTGGTGTCCCACCAACCCAGCTCAGCTACACATGACTCAGACATTTTTATAACCTCTGTAGCAAATCCAACTCTCAGAAGCTGAAAAGTCACAGAACAAGAGATTAAACTCATTCATCATCAGGCAGGTACACGCTGTAAAATGAATTATCTGCAGCCTGGGATCAGATGGAAAGGCTGGAAGTGAAATCAGGACACTGATTAACATTCACCTTTCTGAACCAAATTACCTCCAGTGTGATTAACCCAGGAAGGCCAAAAGCTGCCAGGGTTTACAGGGCTGAAGATAAGATTAGGATTTAGAGTAAGAGCAGGGGATAGTCCTGGTGCAAGTTCACCAGGAAAACCCTTCTGGGAAGTTAAAGGCCCTTCTGCATCCTCAACACTTTGTGCCTGAGTGAGCCTGTCTAAAAAAAAAATCAATTGAAAACTCATCTCAGTAGATTCAAGCTTTAACTTGGGCAGGACAGGAAGGACAGATACAAATAAAGGGTTTTATTACCACGGAAAGGAGAACTGGACATGAACCCATGAAAGGAGGAGGTAACTGTAACACAGACACCCTCTCCCTGTGTGCACTGTTTCCTTTAAAAGCAGCAGAATTTGATACAGGTTTTGGCTGAGCCACACTACAAATATCGCCCAAATCAGATCTGCTGTGATGGCAGTTCCTCCCCACAGTGCTACGTGTGAGGATCTTCAACCTGAACATCTGAACCCAGAGCTTGGCAAAGCAAAGGCCGGGGGAAACAAACCCACCCTGACCCCTGCAGGGTGTGACCTTGGCTTTTCTCTTTGTTTGGGTTGGCTTGGGGTTTTTTTTTAGACAGAAGGGTCAACACTCTGCCAGGTGCTGCAGAGCTCAGACTCCCACAGGACTTTCAACCCTGAAATCTCGGTTTTCCAAGGTGCCAGGACGACGCAGGTATTTTCCCCAGAAAGCAGCTTTCCTGTCTTTCCTTCTTTGCCAAACTCAACCCAAACACCTTCCAAAACCACGAGGGTCTTTCCCATTCCAAGTGGACCGAGGCTCTCCACGCTCAGTGCCCACCAGAACACCTCAGCCTTTCCAGGTGGATCTGAGCAGCTGTTTCAGAGGCCAGGAGGCTGCTGACTCAGCACAAACCCAGCAGATAAGGACGAGCAATGGGCACAAAGTTTGAGCAGCCTCATTCAGAGCTCTGTGTGATGGGGCAGCAGCGTTTCCGAGCTGGCACCAGGTCCCCTAAAGCCACAGCTGCGGACAGGAGCTGCTGCACAGCCACAGATGTTCCACTGGCTGCAAACAAGAGGGATTTGGGTACCTCGTGGGTTCCTTCCCTCAAACACAGAGTTGTGCTGCAGGTCTCAGTCAGGAGTAAAAGCTGGTGGAAAGGTTGAAAGAACCCCAGCTGCTCTGACAGGTGTGTCCCCTCCTCTTCATACATTTCAAGCATCAAACAGTGGGAACTGGTTAATCACAGAATCACTGAGGCTGGAAAAGTTCTCCAAGATCAACAAGTCCAACCTGTGACTGATCTCCACTGAGCGCTCTCAACACCTCCAGGGATGGTGATTCCCCCCTCCTGTCAGGGATTGCAGAGCCAGAAGGTCCCCCCTGAGCCTCCTTTTCTCCAGGCTGAGCCCCCCCAGCTCCCTCAGCCCCTCCTGCTGCTCCAGCCCCTTCCCTGGACAGCCCCTCAGTGTCTCTCTCGGGATGAGGGCCCAGAACTGGACACAAGCACTCGAGGTGTGGTCCCCATCCCTTCCCTGGTCCCCAGCCAGCACCTGTGGGCCTCTCTCTCTCCACCCCACCTGTGGAAAACCAGGAACTGCCCTGCATTTGGTGGCCCTTCACTGTTCCACAAGGGAAGTGTTGGTACAGGGAGCGCAACAAGTGTGGTTATAAAACCAGCTGGCCATGGAACAGCCCATCCTTTGGAGTGCCCTGCTGGAAAAGCTGCCAGGAGCACCGTGGTGGGAATGTCCCCCATCCCACTGCCCCGGGAAGGAGCGATGGCAGATCCAACCAGGCCCTTCCTGGCTGTCACAGACGGCTGGGGAGCCAAGAGAGCTCTGGCTGTTGCACACACTAAGGAGATTAGAATCAAATTAAGGTCACTGCTTAATTACAATCATCAATTTATTATTTTAATTAGCTGTCAGGCTCATGTGAACGGCGCTGCCTTTCTCCTGCAGGCAGAGATGATGCTGCTCAGCCAGAAGCCGCCACGCTTGGGGTGACCTGAACTGCAGCGGTGCCTCTGCAATTCCCACACCTCCTGTGGCACTTCCAAGTGTCTGGCACCACAAACTCAGGGCAAACGCAAATCGAGGCATCCTGGAGGTCTGAGATGCTGTTTTGGGCAACAGGCACACAACAGAGATGTGCAGAGGGACTTGGACTACCTGCACATCAGGGCATTTTATTGTTAAATGTAGCAAGCCTCAGCAGAAGAGAAAACCAGCTTTAAAACCAGCTTTAATACCAGCTTTAAAAAACCCCCTTCAGTCACCCAGGCCCAAGCCTGGGAGCACTGGGGAGCTCCTGCTGGGAAGGACAGGCTGGAAACCACAACTAAGAGCAAACTCTCAGTTCCTGCAGTGCCACAGCTGTGAAGAAGAACTGCAGCCAGCGACAAACACACCAGATTTACTTGGTTTGCTTTAAAAAAAACCCGTGTGTTTAGGCCAAGCAGCTCATCCTGCTCTGCAAAGGATGGAGAAATCCCACGCTGAGGGACAGAGCCAGGGACACAGGGCAGGGGCAGGGCTGGCAGTATCCAGGGAGCTGTGTTTGGCTGCAGGGGGTGGCAGGACGGGTGCCAAGAGATCAGGGGAGCTCGGAAAGGAATTCCATCACCACCAGGCTGTACCGAGGGGAACGGGAGTGCTCCAAGGAGGACAATTAAGGAATGTTGTGGAGGCTCCAATTAGACAAAGTTTGCTCACAGGGTAGAGCTACCCCTGGCCAGACACACAACTCCTCACAAAAGCAAGGCAATTCCCACTTAATTATGGAACAGCAGCTTTCTCCAGATTGCCACTGGCTGCAGTTACACCATCACCCAAAACTCCTGCGCCGATTTTGTGCCATTAAGGTATTAAAAACAACGGGCTCTTCTTTGTTATTTGCTGTGCACCAGCTCCAGGCACTGGGTTTATCTGGATCCTCACTTCAATGTTATTTTAACAGCAGAAGAACCTTGGAACGAGGCTCCCCCTCTCCCTGTCCAGCCTGGCACAGCTGTTCACACCTCCCCATCTCACAGCACGGACAAATTAACATTAAAGCTGCCCGAGAAACTCGTTTTTCATAAATTTTTGCACATGAAACAAACCCAAGGGGGTTTCAAATATTAATGACCAAATCACAATCCACCAAAAGAGGACTAACTCTGCCACTAAGAACTGTCCAAAGAGCTGCTGGATGTTTTCCTACAAAGCAAAAAGGTTGCCCCCAGTGAAAAAACTTCCACAAGCCTCTCATCATCGAGGCTCATAAAGCCCAACAAACCCCTCAGTGATGCAATCAAAGCCCTGCCTGCAGAACCACAACCACAATTCCAGTTCCTTCACAGCTACATCCCACGGTGGGACCTGGACACGGCACCTGGGGGGTCCCACCCCCTGTCCAGAGCTGTAGATGTGCCCAAAGGGTGGTTTTTTATACCTCCCAGGGGATTTTCACCATCTCAAAGGCCTGATAAAAGGTGCCCAGAACCCACGGGCTTTAATCTTCTGTTGCTACCTGTAAAAAACACCCTCCTGCTTTAGTCTTACATCGAGTTTTCCCTCAGGCTGTTTGAGACTGAGCCTCTTTGCTCCCA
Organism: Empidonax traillii; assembly: GCF_003031625.1. NCBI lineage: Eukaryota > Metazoa > Chordata > Aves > Passeriformes > Tyrannidae > Empidonax > Empidonax traillii. The sequence goes on along the minus strand of NW_020956731.1, from coordinate 36,956 downwards.
GGATTACTTGTGATTTCTCTTTACCAGGCAACTCCTGCACCCCTGAATTCCTTCCCATGGGGCTGAAACCGCCCTGAAACACCACCACGTCCTAACATTTACGCTTTAAAAGCTAAATTTATGTTTTACAAAGGAGCCGATGGGCACTTTAAGGAGTTTCAGTCCCGAGCTGGTTTCTCACTTCACTTCAAAGCAGCTCTTCAAAGCACAAACATATTCCCTCCTTGTAGGCACTAATGAATTTTTAAGTAGTTGGTATTTTGACTGCCATCCAGAACGGTGTCTTAATAACTGACCAACATTATTAGGGCAAGTCTGCACAAAGACACGCAGGGAAGTTATGCCGAGCTCAAACCCTTCCGTTGATTTAAAAGCACATTAGTTAAATCTCATTAACTTCCCGAGTGAATGAGCTGGTTGAGAAGGGGACTTAAATCCAGCTGAACGAGATGTTTCACAAAGGATCGCGGAGCTCTCAAAAATTACAAGTTTAGTCAGTCAAATTACTAAAAAAGAGCTTATTTAGGCTGCGATTCTAAACTAAAATATCTGAAACGCGAGTTTTGCCAGTGCAGGTCAACCTGAAGGTGTGTTTGGCCAAAGCACTGTTGGCCAAGCTGTTTCCTTGCTCATCTTTCACCCCACTGCTCCCATTTTACTGCTCCAAAAGGCAATAGTTTTGCCCAGTTTCTGTGCAGCGTTTGCCACCCTCCCCAGGATGAGATCCCATCTCTGCTCTGCGTGGCCAGAAAAGAAGGTCTGACCATGAAAGCAGGACACAGCTGAAGCCACGAGATAAATTGCAAAGAAGTGCAAGGAAAATCTGGGAGATAACGATTTTACAGCCTGTTATCAAGTGGCTGTTTTGAAGTGACACCTGCAGAGTTCTCTGGATGGCTACGACACTCACGGTGAAGAAAAATGAAATCCTGTATCGCTGTTCCTTACAAAACTCCACAGTCCTTCCTGGAGCCCAGCACAGTGCACAGCACAGTAATCTGATTTATAATGGTATGGAGTCCTTACAGTGTCCCCGGGGAGAATTAATAACCTGAGCATTCCGATACCTCCCCGTTATTATGGATATTAATACACAGCTCGTTAAGCTCCTTCACGGCCCTCAAAGCAACCTGAGCACACACTGGGCCCTTTCTCAGCTTTGCTTTGTACTTGCACTTGGCACTTTGATGAAAGCTCCCTTCTTTTCCAAGGCTTTAATCACGTTAAAACAAAGGTGAAGTTAGAGACTCATCTAGGAAAAATTCCGTTTATTAAAGCAAAATCGGGGTCATGTGCCAAATTTTTCAACTCTGGGTCCGAAGCTCCTTCCCAAAGGCTGATCCCTACAGTCACTTTTGAACCAGATCCTCACTCCTGAAAGGGAACTGAGTGCAGTGAGCAGCTCAAACCCAGCAGCTGGTCACACACAGGCAAAGTTTTACACTGGCTATCTATCAGGCTCCTCCAGAAACAAATATTTCACTTCCACCGAACATCACTTAGTAAGATTTGCAACTCAGTAAACTTCCGAAAACTAACCAAGAGGCTGCACTCCTGCCCTCAAGCTTTCTTAAAATCTCCCTTTTACTACCTAAACCTCACACAAATATTCCCCATTTTAAAAGTTAAAAGGAGGGAGAAGTTCACAGGTAAACAGGACAGAGGGGAAACACTTCTGACTCTACAGTGGTCACATTTTAAAAAGAGATAAATACTTTAAAATGAAACATTTCAGCGTCTCGAAGATTTGAGGGGTTATTAAAAGCGACAAGCTCGGGTTTTTTCAGATTTAAGAACGCCGACGCCAAAGCAGCTGAATTTCTGCAACGCCGCGAATTCCAAGGTCTTACCTCCGCAAGCCAAGCCGTGCCCGGAGAGGTGCCCGGAGAGGTGCCCGGAGAGGTGCCCGGAGAGGTGCCCGCAGCCTTCCCAGCTCAGGCAGCGGAGGGGAGGGAAGGATGGGGACATTCCCCGGGAGCAGTTTTATAAAGCGGCCGGGGCTGCCCACATTGTATAACCCGCCGGGTGTCCAATCGCAGCCCGGTTACACAACGCCGGGGGCTGGAACACACCGCTCGGACGCGCGGGGTTACTGCACAAACACACACACAGCGCAGGTGCTCCCACACCTCCTTCGTGCAACTCGCACGGAAATATTTTTATTAGCAACAGCCGAGCTGCTGGAGAGGTCCCGGGTGCCGGAGATAAGGGGTGGTGATGCCCGAGCCGGCGGGAACGGAGAGCACAGGACGCGGCGGGGCGGGGCTCGCTCGGCTCCCCAGCGGAAAACGCGGTGGAACCGGGAGGGAGCGGAGCGAAGGGACACGAGGAGAAGCGAGAGACGGGCGATGAAACAACAACAGACCCAACGGAAAATAAATAAGGGGTTGTCACAAGCGTTTTGAACACCCACAGGGGAGTGGGTGAGTCACCACGCCTGGAGGTGTTTAAAGCACTCGGGGACGCGGTGCAGCGGCGGCCCCGGCAGTGCTGGGGGAATGGCTGGACTCGATGATTTTTTTCCAACCTAAACAATTCTGCGATTCCAGAATTGGTGTCCAGTCCCTCCCCATGCATATCCTCCTCTCTCCCTGGCCCACCTCCCGCTGTGAGGGAGCACAGCACTGCCTCGGGCTGCTCTCACGCTCCTGAACTTCACAACTCCCCCCATCACGGCCCCTGCCCAAAGTTCCCATGGAGTTCCACCACCCCCTCACCAGATTTCCCTTCGTCTCCTGCACTCTTCCTGAGACACCATCACTCTACAACGGCCACAGAAGTGATAACCAGAGCAGACCAACCCAGAGCAGCACCAAGGGGCAGCTCCTGCCCAAATTTACGGGCAGCGACTCCACCAGTGGCACAGAGCTGAGAGCCGGCCAAGGGCGCGGCGCTGGGGTAGAGATGAGCTCACTGTACCCGAAACGCACCTTCTGCACCTCAATTTGTGGAGCCACCCAGCTCCCCCCGCCCCCAGAGCCCCAGGAGCCAAACACAGGTTGGGATTCATCCCTCAGCCCTGGCTCAGCAAGCACAGGGGGTTTGTTCCTGCAGTAAAGAGCAGCGCTCAAACAGGGCACGCGGGACGGGGAGCTTGTCCTGGGCAAGGCTCCTGGTCCATCCCATCCCTCACCGGGATCCATGGAAGGAATCCAAGGATCTCCACTCTGTGCAGTGTGTGCACACACAAACTCATGGGTGTTCCAGTGGTTAATCCCCACTGCAAGGAGATGGTGAAAAGTTCCCTCCTCCACGTGCTCCTTTTCCAGTGATTCTTCCCTTTGCCCTTCCATCCCAAATTCCAAGCGTTTTCACAATCACAAACGTCTAAATTTGACATGAGGAGTTTTTACAGCCATTAACACAAACATTATCCTATCTTAAGACCCCAAAACACAAACCTGTGCTGGACCACAGGTCCCCACACTGCCTGAAGATCCCTGATCTACGATACTTTTGAGGAACATGCTGGGAATGATTTTTAGATTCAAGGCATTTGATGCGTTCACAGGGAGCCCCAGGACTAAGTGGCCAATGGCAAGAGAAAAATTTCAGGTTTTGAACGAAAAAAGACTTTTGCTTTCTTACTCCAATGTCCAGAATTCTTTTAATAGTTGGATTGAACAATGCCAGGCACTCCAATGCTTCTTGCCCTGAATCTCACAGTTCAAAGTATAACTGAGTTCAATGCAATTAACATTACTTAAGCATCCAATTAAAGACTTGTCTATTTACCTTGCAATTAAAACTAATCGCTCCAAAATTCATCACCGGTGAGAGGAGAATTTCATCACTCAAACGATTTATTTCTGATTACTTAGCATTTACACTCAGTGATTTAAGTCAAATAAACCACCTACTAACCTGGATATTTCCACTTCAATCCCAGCTTCCATGACCAATATTGGGACAGACCTCATCGTGGGGTTGGGGGGTTAATTAACCTCACGATGGATTTAATTAAAGTCCTCACACTGGATCACGGCCACACTCGAGGTGAATTCAAGACACAACTCCTCTGTCTGAAGCACTGGAATATCTTACAGTGCAGCTTCAAACTCCCAAATGCTGTGACAGGTGGGAGTAAACAGCTGAGAGCTCTCTGTGTTCACTGAAATCACAGCAGACAATTTCTCTCGCTCTCCTTCAGCACAGGGAGCGCTGTTGTGACGATCAGACACAGCCACTCATCACTTTTATCACCTGCTTTATATCAGAAATGCAAAAAGGAACATTTCTCTTGCTTGGAAATGTTACTCCTAGGAGGAGTTCGCTTGGATTATTATGAGAAAATCCATTTTTCTGCCTTCTCCTCAGATACCCAGTGTTCAGTCTGAGGATGAACCAACGCTTCCAAGTGCTCCAGCCAAATTATGTTTGCTGTCAGGCACACATTGGTGAAGTACTGACAGCGTTCCAAGCTGGAATATTTATTCTGAGGATATTTTCCCTTGTTTTGCAGAGCTCAGGCAGGACAAAATCCTCCTTTGAAGTCCCCCTGCACTGACAACTCTGCGCACAGGGGTGGCACACAACGGGTATCTCCATCGCCAAACCTGACCGTGATGTGACCCAGTGACTGCCAACACCTGGAAACCCAAAACCCTCCTGTGAACCTTCCCGAGGCCAGGTAAGAACCAGGAAAGCACTTGACAAAAAGGCAGGAGCGAGGCAGTCCCTGGAACACTGCTCAGAGGTTCCCTGTTCCATGATCTCACTGCCCCAGCCTGGCAGATGCCTCCCAAACATCCTGTCAGGAGAGGCACATCTTCCTTGGAAGAACATCCTGTCTCCTCCGGAGGGCGAGGTGGAGGAGGCCTCATTTCTGACAGCTCAATGAGTCTCCTGATTACACTTCAGCAGCAAACTCCTAATTTAAGTGTTCTTCCTCCCAAAGCCACAAGGCAAGTATGTAATCTTTTGCATCAGCCTCAATTTAATCAGCAGCCTCCCATGAACGTCCTCCAGAACACACTAAACATAACACAGCAAACACAGAAAATAGCACCACACACAGCACAATAAATAGACCCACTTCCACCCACAACTGGCAGCAGCAGTAAGGCTAAGTTATTAAGTCTGATCTTAGAGCAACGTTTATAAATCCACTGAATTATAAATTCCTCGAAAAAAGCACTTACCGGAAGATCTGCTTTAATGTGAAAACATCTACTGCTCTTCCCTTAATGCTGAATAATCGAATATACAGCAGGAATTACTGTAATTGCTTTGAAAGCCTCCCAGTTAACTCCAGGAG
>NW_020956731.1:2830-31589 GCF_003031625.1 Empidonax traillii | reverse complement strand
AGGGCTTCCAAGCGCTGAGGGGGAGAGTCAGGGTGATTTTTCCATGTGCTTTTTGCACTTTGCTGTGTTCCCAATGCCCTCAGTTCTGCAGGAAAGGTGTCCTCTGGCTCCAGGATTGCTGGGAGTGCAGTCCTGGCTCAGCTACTCCGAGCCCTTCCCAGAGTGAGATGTCACCACGCTGGGATTTAGAGCCCCTGGAGCTCTACACGGAGCCAAACCCCAAAATGGCACAAGAATCACTTTCACGTGGAACTGGGAAAAGGCAGAGCACAAGCAGATCATCAACTGGTGCCCCAGAGCAAGAACAGATGCAATTATTCATTATATTACCAATACTAGGTGCTATTATTCATTATATTACCAATAACAGGTGCTGTTATTCATTATATTACCAATAACAGGTGCTATTATTCATCATATTACCAATAATAGATGCTGCTATCACTGCTGGTACAACTGTTGACCAACTGTTTGCCCCAGGAGCTTTGGCCCCAAGCACAGCTTGGTTTCCCACAGCCACAGGGAAAAATTAAGTCATTATTGCCATTAGTGACTTTGAAGCCAGCCCAGCCCTCCCTCCTTGCCTGCCCACACACCAAACAACCGTGAGCAGCCCTGCACTCGATTCCCACACGTGAAGCCAACCAATTACTAATTTATTAATTTCCCAACAAGCCTGGAGGTGTTTATGGGGCCTGTGTTCAGGCACAGCTGCCGGGGGACTTGCCCTGCTCCTGTTCCGGGCGGGCTCAGGTGGAAGTGGTTCAGTGCCAGCAACCAGCACCGACTCCCCGTAAATGTGCACTTGTACAGGGTGTGATCCATGCCCTGGATCCACGGGGATCAGCAGTGGAGCAGGAGGTACCCAGGGCTGTTGGAAACCCAGCTGCCACCCCACCTGCACAGGGTCACCAGGCAGGGATGGAGGAGGTAACTCAGCTCAGCGGCTCTGAACGTTTCCCTCCCTGCGTAAGAGGGTAATTAAGGATGCATTAAACAGATATTAACGCATTAAATATCCCTCCCAGCAACAGGGCTGTTAAAGGAGGTTAAGTGAATTCTCCAGCTGGAGTGACAGAAGTGGAACAGTCCTCTCAGCAGAGAACTGACTGCTCGAGAAAAGCACAGAGAATTATAATGTTTTAGCAGAGTTCACAGGACTTACAATAATCTTTATGCAAAGTAGGGTTTAGTGAAGGAAGACTTTTTGTTTTCACCAAGACTTTGAGCAAAAAAAGTCCAAAAAAAAGCAAAATTTGGTGGAATACTTTGTGATTTTTGCCAGTAAACCAACCCTTTCTTAGCCAGTTTACTGTGGGTTTAACATTGTACCTTACTGGTTGCTTCACCTTCAGGGCTCTTTGGCAGATGTGTACAGCACTGCTTTTAAAAAATTATCTCAATTATCCTTCCTTAATTGGCACTGCCTAAATGCAAGGTCTCTTTGCTGCTGCTGTTTTGGAGGAAGATGATTTCAGCACACATTTTGCCCTTTGAATAATTAGGAGAAAAGCCCAGTGCAGATGGAGTGCACCTAAGAGAGAGCCAAAACTGGGGTTAGACTGATCACAAAATCTTTACCAAAACCCCAACAGCCGAGGAGGAGAGCTCAGATAATACTGAGCTCTGATAATTCTGAGAAATTTAATGGAAGGGCTTAATTGACAGCTTTGCTTGATTCGATTGTGCCTGATTAGGCATCTCCATGAAAAGCATTAGATGTGTTTGATCCCTTCCAAGGCAGAGCAGCTCATTAGCAGGGGATGTTTACAAGGACCAGGGCTCCCCATCACAGCAGCTCTTTCTTCCCCTGCTGCAGGGGTGGCTTTTTACATCTGTTTTTATGAGCAGGATCACGACTCCAAAAGAGCTCAGCACCCCCACCCCCCTGTCCTTTGCCTTTTCTGGTATTTGCCAACAGGACAGATGGACAAGGAAAACATCCTGACTTGTACCACAACAACCCCCTGGCACCTGGGTATTAAAAAATACCAAAATCCATCCCCTCATCCAGCCATTTCACGGCTTATTTGAGTTTTTAAATCATCTCTTAGTCAGCTGAACTAAACTGCAGATAGAAAGTGTCTGAAAGGCTGAATAAACCAGACCAGAGCCCTGTAAAATCAGACCGATGATAATGATTCTGCCCAGCAGAACCTCCCAAAATTCTACACAAAACTGAATGGTACTGAAGCAAATACATCCAATATCAGCAAATTACTGGTAACTGTTGTTGTTCCCATACATGAAAGGACACAGAACAGCATGAAAATACTGCAATTATGCCTTGCACTCTGAGCCTACAGAATCCAGACCTGCATCTTTAATTTTTTTCTTGTCAGTCCCAATTATTCTTTAGGTTTTGCCTTTATACAATGAAATGCTTATCAGGAAATAATAGTCTTCTATCAAAATCCCCACTCTGTTAAAATGTGACCAGGCAAATGCTTCTTGCACCAGGAACATTTAGTGAGCTTTCAAAAACAATTCATTTTGTATAAAAAATTTAAAAGGGGGGGGAGGGAGAAAAAGCTGCTATAACCTGTGAGGAGTTGGTGCTTTAGAGGCTGCAAAAACCAAGGATGTGTTTCCTTTGCTCGGGCACGATTCCCCACACGAAGGGCAAGTAAAAAACGGAGCAAAATTAGAATTTATGATGTTTTTTTATCCTGTCACGGGGATTCAAAGGCTCCCTGGAAATCTCAGCTTTCCCACAGCACAGTCCACGAAGCGCTGTCAGCCCCCGAGACAGTTGCATTTCGTTCAGCACACAAAACAAAACTTTGCAGGGCAGCATTTTTATCCCAAGCTCCCGAATAAAAAGTGAGAGCCGTGACACGGAGTCACGTGCGTGTTTTATGAGATCCCCTCTGCGACCTTGGCCGCTGCTCAGAACATTTACCCACCATTTCCTCGAGAGCCACGGCGGAGCAGCACCACTGAGCTTCACCTCAAACACGGGCAAGGGATGGAAGGAGTAAGGTCAGTAAAAATTAAAACCCTTCAGAGAGCGACTTCTGGGCTAGAGAAGAGAGTGCTCAGCAAAGATGTGCCTGATGGAGGCTCAGGGGGTCGGAGATCTCCTTCCCTTTGCTAACACCAGGTGAGAGGGGCTTGCAGAGAGCGGGATAAATCCACTAAAGGGCACATTAACCACCGCAGCACATAAACACAGCCCGAGAGCGTTTAGTGTTTAAGGCACCTCCCTATTAAAGCTGCACTTTATTCTCTTTAACTTTTACAATCTCCCGGGTGTGTAACAGGCAGCAAACCACTAAAACGGGCATTATTGCCCTGGGCTGCCATTTCACGGCCATGCAAAACCAGGAGTAAATCCAATTAAAATGTGTCGCTCCATTTAGAGCCCAAGGGGCTCCAAGCTCCCCACCCCGAGGTTAATGCCCAGGAATGTCAGTGCATAAACTTCCCCCCTCACCCCTTGAAGTCGCTTTTCACTTACTTTCCTGCTACCAGGCATTCCCAAAATGCCTCAGCCAACTGTTGCAATGGCACAGGCCCTGCAAGAGTCTGATTTTAAAACAAATTCAGACAACAAATCGCGAACTGAGGGACATTGAGCCTTTCGACATCAGTTCAGTGAGTCAGGACATTTCCAAACAGTCAAAACCAAACAGTGGTGAGTCAATCCCCCCCCCATCACCATTTAGACTCATTTCAGCCCATCCTTTGAGCAGTTTTCATCTGAAGCGAGTGTAAAGCGGGTGAGAAATTCAAACAGTCCCGTTTATCACTGAGGAGATAACGGGGCAATGCTGGATAAACCCAAACACCCCCAAACCAGCCCAGTTGTTGCTTTCAGAGCCCAGATACTCCCAGGTACCTCGTGGCCACTCACACCTCCTCCTCCTCCACAGCTACAACTGGACTCCTCTGCTCCCATCTGCTCCTAAAAATACAACTATCAGACAAAGCTTGTTTTCTCAGGCGTTTTGCTGACGCAAGTACAAGATGAAAACATCCCTCGTTCCGAGGAGGGAGATGGATCAGGCTCCAAAACACGCAAGTTGAAGCCCAGCCGTGCCCTCCCTCTGTGTAACCCCCTTACCAGTGCACCTCGATTTTATTACAGCAACACCGGTTTGGGACGAGGAATAAAATATCCTGGCTGCCTGAATGTGGTGAGAAGGAATTCTGCTGAAATTCCCTTTTGCCAAAATAGGCCGATGTTTATTCTCTCCTGAAGCTGCTTTTTTGAAAAAATAATAATAAAATTCTAAAAAGAGCAGACACTTGGATGGGTAAGTGCATTCCCCTCCCTAAACCAGCACTTGCATCTTCTGGCCTGAGCACTGAGACACGGGGAGATTTAGATCATTGAATTTCTAATTATGAGCTCATTAAATGGCAGTTTTACGATTACCTCAAGCCCAGTCGTTCTGCAGCAAATGGAGCTGTGGGACAGGAGCACGATTTCCATCCTCTCCCACAATACACAGGATGGAGAGACGACCAAACTGTGCTCTGGGACTTCCCAGCACAGCCTGGCTGGGACCCTGGTGGCCAATTCCTCCTTCCCAAACCCATCCCAGAGCTCCCCAAGCCCAGCAGCCCAACCCTGCTCTGGGGCCAGGGAAAGAGTCATAGCTCTGTGCAGAACAGGGAGTAGGATGAGTCACTATTTACGAGACTGATGACAACATTCAGGACCAAAAAATAAGCTCATCAGCCCTCTGAGGTAGGAAACCACAGGGGACAGGCCGTGCATGGCCAGGCACGTGGAATTCCTGGTGCCACACACACAGTTAGTGCTGTTTGGCAACAGATACGGTCAAGATTAATGGCGAGGGGAAGAAATAAAACCAGAACAGGAGGTTTCTGAACCAGCAGACCAGTTCTCCCACCTCCTTCCTTCCCCCACCAAGCGCCAGAGATGTCTCAACACCCCAGTTCCCCTTCCAAGGAAGTAGCCAGATTACCATGGCACGAAACCCCCGTTTAGATCCATCTCCAGCAGAACACTCAGGCAGCAAACATTTCCTTCCCCTAACCTGAAAACAGCCAAACACCATCGCATTTCTTTCCTGCCATCAACGGAAGCCTGTCCTAAGACAGCTCCTAACAACTGAAAACATTGGGCCATAAAGCAAAAGGCTGGCAGTGTCTGAACACACTTCACCCCTGGGAACGCTGGGGAGCACGGCAAGAGCCTCCACCGGAATGATTTGTTTTCTTCCTGCCTCCCCTGCACCGTGGAGCACATCTCTCTACTCACCCCATACGTCAATATTTTTTTTCCTGCAGCTCTTAAGCAAAATAAACCCCCCCCCTGTAATTTGTCAGTCGGTGTCCTGACCACTAAGGCTTCATAAAGAACAACGCTAGATACAAAAATACATTTTCCCAGCCACGTGGAAACCATCATCCTCAATGGAAGAACAAGGGCTCTGTGCAGCCATCTGCTTTTTCTCCAGTAAGGATAAACGCTGAGGAGTTTGGAAGCAAAATAAATCTATGGAAGAAAAAAAAAAAACAAACCCACAGAAACTTTTGGGGCTTGAGATTTCTTAACGGGGGTTCACACAAAGACAGAACAGCAACAGCAGAACAAGATCTTCTCAGGAAGAAATTCCTCCCTGTGAGGGTGGGAAGGGGCTGGGATGGAATTCCCAGCGAAGCTGCGGCTGCCCCTGGATCCCTGGAAGTGTCCAAGGTCAGGTTGGAGCAACCCGGGCAAGTGGGAGGTGTGCAGGGGGGTGGGATGAGATGAACTTTAAGGTCCCTTCCAACCCAACCCATTCTCTAATTCAATGATCTCCCAAAAATCACCTTGGGTGGGACACGGGTTTGTCACCCAAGGGTGTTCCAGGAGGCTTCTTCTCCCTTCCCTTCTTCTCCAGGACTGGAAGAGGTTAAATGCTGCAGGTCAGAGCAGGTCGTTAGAGCAGCTTAACAGCCCCTTCTTGGAGGAATCCACACCGAGAATGGGTGAAGTTACACCCATTCAGGTTTTCAATGGTCTCCCATCAACCCACACACAGCACAACAAAGCCACGCAGGACAGGCCCTCACGTGGAGGGAGTCGGCAGATTTGGCTACAGCAGGAAGAAGATCAATAAAAAAACCCAAAACATACTGACAGAATCAAAGGCAGAAAACGTTCGAAATGGCAACTGCATACAAATGCAGCACCTTCTAAGGAGTCTTCTAAATAATGTGGGGAAAATGCACAGTGGAAGTTATCTATTAGGAAAAAAACCCAACAGAATCCTCAAACACTGCCATTATGTCAAGCTCCCCCCCAAGAAAAGATTCTCCAACCAAACAATACCAAGAAAGACATGACTTTCGTTTCTCCACTGGAATTCACCTTCTGAACCACAGAAGACAGAAATGCTCATTTCGGTAGCTTTAAAAAGCCTCCCCCGACACAGATTCCACCCAGTACGAATTTAGGGAGGTACATTGAGATCTACCTGGGCTCAGAGAGGGTCAGGAGCAGGTAAAAATCCCCCAGACAGATGTGATTTTCCATACAAACACAAGGTTTTATGGGCTAATCCCGGACTGAGGTCCCAGCTCTGAGGGGTCACCGCAGGAAGGCTGGGAGGGGGTGATGGATGGGGGCTGCTTCAATTGTCCCCAAAGGAAACACCCAGCAACCTGCAGCCCAAATTACCCCACTTGAAAAGCTGTTTTTCATCAGGGCCCGTGCTCAGAGAACCTCATTCCCACCCTGCTCCTTCAGTGAGAGCCTCCAGAGAGCAGCTCAGCAAAGCTAAGCCTGGCTCAGGTGACAGACTGGGAGATGGATTTTAAACCATCTGAATGCGGCCCGTTAAGGCCCAGCAAGAGCACAACACCCTCCTGAGAATCCCGGTGTTAACTCCTCTCATCCCCAGGGCTCTGACAAGACAGTTTTAAGTCCTGCTGGCGTCTTTGCTAATGCCAGAGGCTTGTTTAAATCCACGATAAAAATCTCGGGGCTTGTTTAACCTCCTCGCTCGCCCAAGGTTGAGTTTGTTTCAGTGCATCTCCAGGATAATATTGCTCTAATTTCCAGCTTTCCGGATCGTGACTTGAGGTTGGGAGTGGGGTGGTGAGAGCTCATCAACTGCTAATCCAATTGTTCTACATATCTCCAGGATTATTTTCCAGTTTGCTAACCTGAGCTACTTGTTGCAATAATCCTTGGTCTGCAGTGAAATCGCCTGGCAGATCGAGGTGTGCAGTTGAGCCTGGCTCTGTCACTGGCTCATCACTCCAGCATTTGTCCCGCTCCTCCACTTCTGTTTCCCAGCCTGCATCAAACTCCACCTGCCAGGAAAAGGCATTACCCAAACCAGCTTACTTTGTAAGCTCAAACTGGGCAATCTGAAGCTTGCTCAGGCCTGGCAGCACTGTGCTGCAGTGAGAACACACAGGCACATCAAGCTCCCTGTGAAAACACAGCGTTTGGTGTTTTTTATTGAAAAATAAAGCTCATCAGCAACAGGAAGCCTTGTATTTACCTGGCACTGAACTGTAGTGAGAGTCAGCTGTGTGAGGGAAGTGCTAAGACGGAAAAAACAAGCAAGGTCTTTACCTTGTCTTAAAACACATCTGGGGATTTCCCTTCCCTGCCAGAATCTTCCACTGGCTCTGCTGCTGCTGCCTTTGGGGTCAGCCCTGCCTGCACTCACCTGGCCAGGGGAACCCAAATTGCCCCCAGGGCTGGGCTCCCCAGGCTCCAAAATGACACCGAGGGCTCCAAAATGAAGGGATGGGGATGAAACTGTAAAGCCCCTGCCTCATTCCCAGCTTTTCCGGGAAAAGGCAAAAGCCACTAATAACAGGAATGAATGGTAATGGTTGTTAGTTGTTACTCTAGTGAGGAAATCTAATCAAAGGCTTTCAACAAGCTTTGTTCAGGCATTTTTTTGCGCTACATACATCACTTATTTCTAACCAAAATGTACCTTAAAACAAAAGAAACCCACACATGATATCGAACGTGGCTCGCAAGTCAAAAGCAGAAAATTGAAATATTTACTGCCTCGATGTGCACTGAAAAAGAAAAAAAAAAAAGGCATACAAATAATTAAAAGGGTGGGGGAAAAGAAAAAAAAAAAAACCTTTAAAGCGTATCACGAGAACGGGATCAGGGAAGAGCGAGGCCACCCCTTCAGGACCAGGGGAGAATTAACCTGCATTTCTCCATCCCATCTGCAAGCTCACGGCTTTGCCACCCATTTTGTTCCAGATTAAAGGAATGGGGGGGGGAAAAATAACTATCAAATAATAATAATAATAATAATAATAATAAAAAAATACCGATGTCAAAGGAACGCAGAGAACACCCGACACCCCACCCGGGGAGCGATCCCCCCGCGGCCCCGCCGGGCAGGTGACCCCGCCGCAGGTGCCACCTCGGGCATCCCCCGCGCCCCTTCCCCGGCCCCTGCAGGCGATGCCGAGCCCGCGGCAGAGCGGGCGGACGCGGAAGGGTCTGTTAAACACACCGAACGCGAAACGAAAAGGCAAGAGAGCGGCCGAGGTGCGGACGGGGCGGGCCAAGGTGAACCGGCGGCCGGGCAACATGGTGGAGGCTGCGGGGAGCCCGCGACCCCCCGGCCCGCGGGGGGCTCGGGGCGAGCCATGCGGGGATGGGGGGGCCGGGCCGGCGCTGACAGCGGGCGGGAGGGCTGCGGGGCGGCGGTGAGGGCAGCGCAACGCGGGGCGCGGGCAGCGCGACGCGGGGCTGCTCCCTCAGGGCGGGCGGCGGCGGCGGGGGGAGGAGGGCGGCGAGGACGGGCTCACCTGCCATCGCGGGCTGAGGGCGGCAATGGCGCCGGGGCTGCGGCAGCGCTCCCCTCGGGCTCCGCTCCCCGCGGCCGGCGAGGATCCGCTCCCCTCGGTGTCCGCGGAGAGTGCGGCGGGGCCGGGCGGCCCCGGCAGGCAGAGCACGGGGCGGGACGGGCCCCGCTCCGCCCCCCGACAAGATGGCCGGGCCCGCTCCCTCAGGGCTCGGCCGCCATGGCGGCCCCGCGGCGCGGAGGGGATGGAGCCCCTCCGGGGGAAAAAAAACCTTCCTGTTTCCATAATAAAAAAAAAAACAAAACCAAATGACGGGGGCGTGGCAGCGGTTTGCCCCAGAAAGGCCCCCCAGTCGGAGATGGGTCAGGTTGAAGGGACCGCAGTGAGGTGTCTGGTCCAAGCTCGCGGCTGAAGCAGGGCCAGCAGAGCACATGGGGCAGGGTTGTGTCCAGGTGGTTCTGCAATGTCTCAGTTTGCGGTGACATGTTAATGATTTATCCTGGAAAGACGCGAGTTGCAGGACAACAGAAACACAGAACGCGTAAGGTTGGAAGGGACCGCAGAAAGGGGGACCTCAAGGTCCCAGGGCACGCGGAACAAGGTTGTGTCCAGGTGGTTCTGGAATATCTCAACTTACAGGAACACATTAATGGTTTATTTTAGAAAGGCACAGGTCACAGAACCACATGGAATGTCTAGGGTTGGAAGGGACCACAGTAGGTGCAGCCCAAGCGAGATCATCCCAGAGCACGCGGAACAGAATTGCATCCATGTGGTTCTGGAGAATCTCAAATTACAGTGATTTATTAACTGTTCACCCTAGAAAGACACAAATCACAGACACACAGGAAGGGTCAGATTGAAGGGAACACAGTGGGGCATCAGGTCCAAGCTCGCTGCTCCATCAGCGTCATCCCAAGGTTGTGTCCAGGTGGTTCTGGAATATGTCAAATTATAGTCACATATTAGCAGTTTATCCTAGGAAGACAAGTCACGGAACCACGGAAACACAGAACGTGTAAGGTTGGAAGGGACCACAGTGGTGGCCCTGACCCTTTCAGGGATTTGCTTTGGGTTTTCTCTTTGGGTTTTTTTGTTTGTTTGTTTGTTTGTTGTTTTGGTTTTTTTTAATTACTATTTTTAAAGAAAAATCCAACTTTTACAATAGGAAAGTGAGCTTAAGGAGCAGCAAAAGGATCCCGGAATCAATTAGGTCAGAAAAGACCTTTGAGTTTATCAAGTCCAACCTATGCCCCCACATCATCATCCCCCCCAGACCAGAGCACTGAGTGCCACATCCAGTCTTTCCTTGAACACCTCCAGGGACAGTGACTCCACCACCTCCCTGGGCAGCCCCTTCCAATGTCTGATCACCCCTTCTGTGAAGAAATTCTTCCTGATGTCCAACCTGAACCTGCCCTGGCACAGCTTGAGACCATGTCCTCTCATCCTCGAGGAGGTTAAGAAAGCAGAATCCCCCAGAAGATGACACCTCCACCATACCCACATCCTTCTTCCTACAATCTCCCTTTTCTGAGATTTCCACAGTTTCCTGGCAGGGAGATGGGACAAATCCGACACAATCTCCCCCCAGCCCATGGAGGGACTTCAGGCACTGCTGTTTTCACACACCACTGACATCTGTGCTCTGGTACCAGCACTGGACGCTGCCCGCCTCACGTCCCTCTGGGCAACATCTGACTTTCCTAATGGATTCTGACAGCGTTAACTCGCTTTAATTTGCCTCCTGCCCTTTCCAGGACGTGCAGTTCTGACACACCAGCTCAGGGCTGTTCTGGGAAGCCGGGGCTGAGCCCCCAGAGCCACCTCTGCTAATCCGTGCCCTGCAGCACAGCACAACCCTCACACAGTGTCCTTGAGGTAATGTTGACCCACACTGAGCTTTCACCCCCCAGACCCTGTCGGTTATTTTATTAAGGTCCCTCCCTGACAGCACCAAGGGCATCCCAAAGCCCATTGATCCCAAAGCCCGTGGATCCCAAAGCCCATTGATCCCAAAGCCCATGGATCCCAAAGCCCATGGATCCCAAAGCCCGTGGATCCCAAAGCCCATTGATCCCAAAACCTGTGGATCCCAAAGCCCGTGGATCCCAAAGCCCGTGGATCCCAAAGCCCGTGGATCCCAAAGCCCGTGTTCCCCCAGCCCTGCCACCGACAGTGCTCCAGTGCAGCTTTCCCCCAGACCTGCAGATCTTTGTTGATCTCCCAGGTCTTTGCCTCCCCCGTGGCTGTTTGCTCAGGGTTTGCCAGGCAGGACTGTTTACAGAGTGTTTGTTCACCAGCTGCCCGACCCCTTCCGTCCCACCTCCCTGCACAGAGGGTTTCATCCGATCCCATTAAATCCCGGGGCTTACTGTAAGAGCGGAGACCCCACGAGGCCCCCGCAGCCTTTGTGCTTATCCCCGAGCGTTTTTGCCCACGGTCACTGCAGTGCTCTCCTGGTTAAGCCTCTAAAAGGTTTTCCAGTGAACCATATGGGGAACTATGTAGGGCAGGGCTAAGTCACAGCGCTGCTCCACGTTATGAATATCGATCCCTCGGCATCATTCGATACTTGGCCTTGTCCCAAACACACACAGAGCCTTAGTGCAGCTTTTAAATCTTAAAAGCCTTTGCTGCTCAGGTGGAGAGTGATGTGAGGGACGTTTTAGTGATACCAGATTGATTGAGGCTGGAGCAGTTTTGCTGCTGACAGGATTTCGTACAGGAAGATGGATCGTGTCTATCCAGTCTCCCTATGAGGCCTTCCCGTGCTCAGGAATCACTGACAGGGACACAGCTCTGCTTATTTTATTTTTAGGGGTTATAATTTTCCAACCTTCCTTCCCCAGGTGGAAGATGGCAGAGGGAAACCCAGGTAGTACAGCGAGAGATCTGCAAGGGGGAAGTTCAAATGCATCAGTCACATTGAAATTTAACAGATAAAGACACCTCGGGCTGGTGATAATCCCAAGGACAAGCAGGGGAAAGATGATAAAGGTGGATTTAGTGCTCCAAGAATTGAATTTGACACAGCGGGACCTCCTGGAACCACGGGCTCAAATCCAGTAAAGCTGTTTCCAGTCCATTGTTCCTCTTAAATAGATAAATTCCCTTCCAGGTGACCTTCTGTGCTGTAAAGTTTGAGAAAATTCCCTGGCATTTCACTTGCTCAGGGAGCCAGAGCCCATGTGATGCTGTCCCACTGTCCTGCTACAGAATTAGGGATCATTTCCCCGGGATTATTGGCATATGTGATTCCTGTTATTAAAATTAGGTATTTATCAAGACATTCAGTCCCTCTCTGCCTGGATGACTCACAGGACCATAAAAAAAGGCTGGAATAGGAGCCACAGGATGTGCCACGTGCATGTCCTTCACGAGGAAGAGAAATTAGCAGCCATTAATCATTTCATGTGCAGACCTTTGAGATCCCAGACTCATTCCCTTTGTCTTCCTTTCTATCCCACATCTAACGTAGATGATGAAAAAATGATAGAAAATAAAAATTTCCCTTTTAAACCCAAGTGTTGTGTCAGTCGGGACGTGAATCGTTGATCTGAGCACTGGATCTCCAAAACACCAGCTCAGAACTTCACATCCTGGGGTGGTGTCTTGTGAGTGCCATCCCTGCCCGTGGCAGGGGCTTGGAATGAGATGGTCTTCGAGGTCCCTTCCGACCCAAAGCATTTCAGGATTCTTAGACTGGGCTGGGTCTGGGATCCAGAACTCATTTGCAATCCCCCATCTCGTTTTCTTGGGGTGTTTTGAGTTTGGTTTTTACAACACTCGAAAAATAAATAAATAAAATAAAATAAAACAAAATAGTCTGCCTCACCACGTAGTAACAATATTTTATGTGAATCCCACAGATGGAATCCAGAGATTAAGAGGAGCCCAGCACACGTGGATATGGATAACAGGAATATCTTTTGCTGGATTAGACAACATAAAAATGAAACTCCTGAAGCTGCAGTGGGGCTGAGTGGAAACTCCCCAAGATATGGCCCAAAAATTAACAACTCACTAGCAGTGATATTTTTTTTGCTTCTCTCTCTGTAATCTGGAGTGGTGACTGTGAAGTGAAGAGGACTCTGAGCTGGGCAGACCCTGGGTTTCTGTTCTCTGGGGGGAGGACAGCAAGTGAACAACCCTTGGTTAAAATGCCACCTGAGTGGGGAACACTTTCTGCTCCCTGAGCCACAGGAATTTATCATTTCTTTTCCCCCCACTGTTAGATGGAAATATAGTTAGAAAAAATGTATTTTTTTTCCTCAGAACAGTTTCTGAAGCTGAACTGACATAGTTCTGGTCTGTCAGCTGAGCTCAGCTCTCCAGTTTGTCATCGGAAAATGCAGGCAGGAAGAATTTTATGGAGTTTAATTAGTGCAGAGTGCTCCTGGTAGCAAAGAGAGCTTTTGGCCCAAGGCTCTCAGGCCACTTTGGGCCAAAGTGCTCAAATTACAGAGGGTTCAGCCAGAGATCCAAGAGGTGCTGCTGTGCTTGTGATATCAGGGGAGAACCAGCAGACACTGCAGAGTTACAGCTGCCTGAATTCACATCATAAATAAATCGATAGGTGAGCAGGAGACAGAAATCTGCCTGGTTGCAGAACTGCTGGGTCCCTGCTGGTCGTGTCACGGTGGTTTCACCTCTGTGGCTTCTGGAGAGAGGAGACCTCCCTTCACCTTGGGATATGCAAAGCTTTTTGTAAATGGAGAGGAGATTTTGGCAGCCAGAACAGAGCAAACAACCCGGGACAGGTTCCTCTGCTCCTGCAGTGGAGCTCAAACCCCGCTGGCCACGGGGTTTCCATCTCAGCTGTACCAGGAACAGAGGGAAGGAAGGGGGACAGGAGAGCTCCAGTGACACTAACTCAGCTGGACAGCTCGTGCTCTGCAGGAGGAGCTGAGCTCCCTGCTGCTGTTCTGTCTGGTACCTCAGGGCTGTACCCAAGAGATGAGATTGCATCTGCTGAGTCAGGAGCAGAGCCTGGATTTGTCAGGCAGAGGAGGAGATGGGGCTTAGTCACCAATCCCAGTTCATTCCCAGTCCTCTTCTCAAAAGCACAGCCCCTCGAATTAGCCAAGAGAGCCCTTAAATCCCGGGAGGAGTGGGAGCAGGAGGGGCCCAGGAAAGCAGGATGGATTTATCCCCCCCTGCTCCCTTTTTGCCAGGCTGTGCTGCCAAAATGCTGAGTCGCTGGGGCCACATCTCCTGCCTCTGAGTGGCTGTGGCAGCAGCAGAGGCTCTGCTGGAGCTGACAGCTCCCCAGGGTTGTTCCAGGATGGAGCCTGTGGCACCTGCAGGGATGGTCTCCGAGCAGGAGACAAGTGGGATTTGCCCCCTCGTGTCACGTTCACGCGTGGCTGCTCAAAGCTGTGGCCACAAACTGCAGCTTCTGTGGGCAGGGCCAGAGCAACTTATTCCCACTGCAGCTTCCTTGAGCAGGGTGTGGACAATGGTGCACAAAATCACTTTCTAGCACAGATTAAAAGAGGTTTTCTTCAGCCACCTGCACTGGGAGTTCAAGTGAAGGTCCTTTACTCTGCAAAGCACGGGCAGCAGCAGCACCCTCGTGGTTGCTCACTCGTCCCTCAGCAGAGAAGTGAGAGCAGGCACAAGCCCTGCTTTAACTCCCTGGCAAGCCCTTCCCAAAGATCATCCACGACCTGCTCAGAGAGGAGGGATGGGCTTGGATCTCCACATTCCTGTTATCCCTGTGACTCATTTAATCCCTGGCGTGAGCAGGGAGTGACAAAACCACGCAGTGACATCAGGAATGGCACAAAAACTTTGCTGCAGAGTCAGCCCCCTCCAGCAAGGGGCAAAAGGCAAAATGAAAGTGTGAGGTGTTGAGGCACAAGCTGGAGACTGGAAAAGGTGACACCACAAGTCCCTCTGAGGCTGAATTGCCCAAATCTCACTGGGCAGACACTGGGAATCATCCCTGACACACAGGAAAAGCAGAATTCCCAGAGGCAATGGGAGAACTGAGCCCAAAGCAGAGCTCAACAGGGAGCCCAGGAGCTGTGGGGACAGTTCTCAGTTCCTCCTTTCCCCGACAGCTGAGCCAACACTTGTCACGGGAGTGCAGAGCAGGCAATTTTAGCAAGCTGGGATGCCACAGGGCTGGCCAGGCTACTATTTATAGTTCCCTGTGGCACAGCTCCCCGCTGGGCTCCTGCACACAGGTGAGGGCACAGGCCATGCCCTGGAGGGCTCACAGCCCAAACCAACTCAGAGAGAGCAAGGACAAGCAACCCCTTTTCTGATGAGAGCCGGGAGTCAGAGGGAAAAGGACAAAAAGGAAATCCAGAGAGAGCCTGGGACAATGAACTCCAACTTCTCCCCCCCAAATTGCCCTTCAGTCAATTAACTCCTTCCCTGCCTGAAGTGCCACCTCTGCTTCTCATCTTTGGTGCCAAACAGTGCCACTCAAGTGTCCTGCAAGCTCTGGCCCCTCTTGCCACTGTGGAATCGTTTTCCAAGCCCAAGGCAGAGGGGGGAGCAGGGATGTGGCTCTGCCCCTCCCTCTGGACACCTGGCATCGGTCTGGGACCGTGTCCTGGAGCACTGCCCCTCTAAAGGGATGACAGATCCCGAGTGGAGCTGCTGCCAGCTCCCCCTGCTCCGAGTCACATCCGACCACGGGCCGGTCAAAGAGCTGCCTTTGTTTCACGGGGGAGGATTAACCCACGAGCTGTTTGGGAGCTGAACTTTGAAGTGTCTCCTCAGCGATCTGAAATGTGGCCACACAACAAAGAGAAACCTTTACAAACACGCTTTTTGTGTCTGAAGCTGGAGACCATCTACTGGTCTATTTTTAGGAGCACATTTGCACTGGCCAAGTTACAATCCTGCCTCTGTTCCCATGCAGTGAAAGGCAGAGAAGGATTCACTTGACCTGCAGCATCAAATACAGAGAAAATAAGGCATTTGTCTGGTAAAAAACCACCCAAAATAGCAGGGAAGGAGTCATGCTGTGACATGGACTGTGAGCGTTGAGAGACAAGAGAAATGAGGATTACAGGAGCTGGCAGACTCCTTCTGATGACATGTTAATGAAAACAATTGCTGGAAAATTATATGGTGGTGCTAATCACTACCTGAAGGTTTAAGGACCTGAGATCTTTCCCTTTTACACTCAATAGGTGTGTAAATCCTGGCTGAGGGGAGTTCTCAGCTCCTCAATGTAGATCCATCGACATTCCCTTTGCCAAACACGGCCTTGGCTCAGGATCTGCTGCTCTGCGTGACTGAGCTCCCCCTGGGCAGCTGGTTTGGGTGGCTTGGTCTGACCACCTGCCCTAAACACAGTGCAGCAAGGGCTGAGGAACACGTCAGGCCAGTGGATTGAGAGCAGGGGAGCTGCTGCCTGCTGCCAGCTCAGCAGGAGGGACAGGAATCCTTTCCCCTGGCAACGGGAGTGGGATGCATTTCCAAACAGCCCCTCCTTCGGCTTTGCAATATCCCAAACGTGGACAATTATCACCACATTTAATTTCTGGCTTCCCCCTCCTTGAAGAGAAGGAAAAGAGCCCAGAAGACCTGACTGGGGGTGTTGTTGATTCTCACTGTCCCATCAGCAGGACCATGTGCACCAGGCGTTTCCCACTGCCGGGGGAAGGAAGGTTAAAGCCTCTCCTGACAGGTTAACAGCACGATTTGCAGCAACAGCTTAAATAAATGGTTGCAGGCACGGAAGACTAGCAGGAAGCTAATCCTTTAAATACTTAAGAGCAGCTACTACTTCAGCCCAAGTAAATATTTCAAAATAAAATTAATTAGCGGTGACGGGTGGATTTGTTCTCCTTTGTCTTAACAGCCCAGGATGAAACGGTGATTCCTCCTCAGAACTTCGGCTTCAGTGCCAAACCTGCTGATTCCCAGGAGCTGAACGTCCTCCCAAAGAAGATTCATCACAGTTTTGTTCCTCTCTGTGAGTGCAGGGCTGGAAAAGCTCTACAGGAACCTCGTGGGTCTGCGTTGCAGTCTTTGTGCTGCTCCAGGGATGAGCAGGGCCCAGGATCCAACCCAAGGACAGTGTGGGGGAAGGGAGATTCATTTCCTGATCCTTATCAGAGCTCTGCTCTGTCCACACAGGCCACAGACACATCACAAACAGATCCCAAGAACTGCCCCACTTCCCATGGAAAAGAGCTTCTTAACACCTTCCTCCACATGGAGAGAGCAGGGAAGGAAAGGCCTCAGGGCAACAAGAACCAAAACAACACAAAACAAAGTCTGCCCAAGCCCAGAGAAGCAAATCAGTCAATTAAATCATTTGGGAACAATAATTCCTAATCCACAATTAAGCTTTTTCCCCCCTTTGACCCTCTTGGCTCCATCTCAGGACAAAGCCAACTCTCCGGGGAGGCAGGAACCTCTCATGGCCTTGCTGAACTGTCTGGACTATTTTTAGTCAAATCCAACATTCCTAAAAACCCTCAAAGCTGTTTGTGTACCGAGGAAGGAGAAGGGAACTGCTGTGCACATCCACATTTCCCACGGGAGGGTGGAACACCAAGTGCCACCTGCCCTGGAGCAGGGAAGCACAGCTGGGATGAACTCAGAGCTCGGGGAAAAGAAAGGGCAAGGAATGTTTCTTTTCACCAGGTCGAGAAGGCGGGAAGTGAAAGGCAGGATTGCTGAGTTCCCCCCCGAGCTGGGAGGGGGGAACCAAAGGTCTCTGGTGGTGGTTGGGAGAGCAGGGAGACCCCAGGGCTGGGTGGTGGCACTGACCTGCTGAGGGGATGCAGCTCCAAGGGCAGCGACGACGAGGAGAGGCCACCTGGAAAGGCAGGATCAGCCAAAGGAGTCCTGGAAGGGCTTTGCAAGTTGAGAACTCGGGAAGAGCAGCACAAAGAGCCCCAGGGAAGGGCCAGGAGAAAGCTCAGGGCTGGTTCAGGGACAGGCACAAGGCGTGAGGAGTTGTATGAATGGGCTGATGTTGGGACTTTTAAAGAGCAGGCACGAGGGGGAGGAGTGTGGAGAACACATGGAGACACTCACTTAGTGCAGGATTGAAGCCCAGATCCCATTAGAAGGGCCAGGGCTGTTGTGCTGAGTCATTTCCTCCTGCCCCGAGGGGTTTTTACGTGTCCTTTGTGCCACACAACCCCTGTATTTCTGTATTTCTGTCCCGAGCCTCTCTGTGCAAAGTGATGCTGAATTTGGCTGATTGGAGGTGACAGAAAGCAAACCCAGGCTGGGCTGAATGTTCCTGCAGGATGGGCTCCAGGGCAGCACCAGGGATGCTGCTGCTCATTGTGCTGTGTGTTCACACCCAGCCTTTGCCTTGGGGCTGTATTAACAGCCCTGACCTCCTCTCTCCCTCATTTCCACACAACTTCCACTGAAATGTTTGCAGGACCAAGGTCAGGAACCTGCTGCCCAGCCCAGGCTCCTCTCACCACCCCAGGGAAGCAGCACAACAGGAGGAGGTCACCAGGAGAGTAAGAAGAAACATCAACAAGGAGTTGCAAACTCACGTTCCCTCTCGCTGCATCACCAGGGGACCAGCGAAGGGCTTTGCTCTTCTCCCCATCCCAGGAACCTCCCCCAGCACAGGGAGAAGAATCTCAGGCAGAAGGACCAACAGGGAGGCCAAAATCATCCACAGCACAAGTCAAGCTGCTGCCTGGAGCACCTGCTTTCCCAGGATTGAGCTGCAGCTGCTTCCCTGCAGGGGGAATGATGTCAGTTGGGAGTTCATGGCTGGACTGATCTTGATTTAAAGGTCTTTTCCAGCCTGAGTGATTTTATGATCCTGTCTTTTCCAAGGCTCTCTGTGTGGACAGAGGCAAAGTCCTGAGTGTGTGGGACTCAGCATTGAGGTTCCACACCCTTAACTGGGACTGAGAGCCCAGGACAGGGTGAGGATCCTCCTCACCTTCCCCTCATCACTTCAGACAACCTCCAGAATGATATATAATTACATAATTATATATAATTATATAATATATAAAAGCAGAAAATAAATATATACTTATAGATCTAAAATCTGGTTTTATATAATATATAAAAAATATAACGTAGATAATAAAGAATATATAGAAAACAGTATATGAAATAAAGAATAGATATTTTATTTATATTATATATATAGGAAGAGCTGCAGCACCGAGCAGCTCACCCCCAGCAGGAACCAGGCTGAGGGAAACAACATGTTTGCAGAGAAGTTTCCACATCTCTTTAAATAAACGTGAATTCATGCGATTTGGCAAAAAAAAGTTTGAAGCCTGGCTCTGAGGTACAGTACAGCCAGAAAATTAATAAGAGAGGTTTGTAATTAATAGACAGGGAGACTTTGCTCTGGAGGAAAGCTTGTGCTTCAAATGCAGTGTGTTAACTCAGAGGATGAGCTCCTCTGGACCCACAGATTTCCAGGGTTCAGAATCCCTTGTTTTCTTTCCCAGAAGTGTTTCCTTTTTTCCAAATTAGATGTAAACTGGTCCCTGCAGAGGATTCTTCCCTGTGGCCACCCCTCACCCAGCCCTGGGAGCACGAGGGCAGGCCCTGCTCTTATTTATCCCTTGTGCTGCTTGAGGGCTCTGCTTCTGTCAAATAAAAGCAAATTCATTGCTTGCCTTTCCTCCAGGAATGTCAGCACGTCCTCAGAACCACGGGATACCCAAAGCTGGAAGGCATCCACAGGGCTCAGCAAAGTGCAGTTCCTTCTCCTGCCCCTCCCACGTTCATTTATCCTACTTGACCCCCACTTCCCAACTCTCTGCAGCTCAGCTCCACTTAAACATCTTCTCCCTGCCCCCCCCTTTGCTTTTTCCATCCAAACTTCCCTTCCACTTCCTCTCCCCTTTCCCCAAACCCAAACAAACCCACGTTCCCATCCCCTAATAGAGGCTGATTCATGGTTTGACGTCAGCAGCTGCTCTCCCGGCCAGACCCAGCTCTAATTGACACATTCCAGCTGCTGCCAGGAGCACGTGGCCCATCTGGGAAGCTGGGCAGTGCTGGGAATGTGGGGGCTGCAGTGACACAGCACAGAGGGGACCGCTCAGCTCTGCCTTCAGAGGTGGAAAAGGGAGATGCTGAGTTTGATCAGTTATATCTTCTAAGTGCAGCACTGGAATTAAGGCAAATGAGGGAAGAGATGGAGGTTAAAAAAAGAACTTGGCTCGGGGTTTGGGTTTAATCCAGAACACTGAAGGAGGAAAAAAGGCAATTTTAGGAGTGGGTTCAGAGCAAGGCGTTGATCCAGCACTGATCTCACCAACCTCTCCACGGACCTGCTCTGCACCAGCAGCCACACCTGCCCCCTCCCCTTCCAAAACGTTCAGCCCACCTGGGAATTGTGGAGCAGCCACCACATTCCACCAGACACTGCTCCTGGAACCCTGCCCAGCGAAAGGAGCCGAGTACTTGGCCCCTGAACCAGCTCTGGGGGTCTCTGCCCATCCAATCAGGACTGAGGGACTCAGAAAGCAAACCCTGAGCTTCTGAGGCAGCAGCTTTTCCTGCCCTCCAGGAGATTCTCCTCCCTGCTGCAGCAATGCCAGCTCTGCCCAGGGCAAGCTGAGAGTCCTGGAGCAGATGGAGCCGTCCCAGAGCTGCCCAGCACTGACTGCACCCACCCCAGCAGCGCTGGGGAGCTGGAAGCAGCAGCAGCAGCTGCAGATAAAGCCCAAATCCGGTTGACCAGAACAGTTTTTAGCGCCCCCTGAGACCTGGGAACGACAACAAACTCAAGGTTACACAGAATATAGAACTTTATTCACTTTAAATGCATCCACTCGCACCCCCACCTCTCCAGGACACCCAGGCATTCCCACCTCGGGGGAATGGAGCTCTGCCTGCCCTGACTGACGATGGCAAAGCAATCCAGAGGGAATTTGGTCAGTGCAAACTACACAGGGAATTCCTTTGCACCGGCCTGGGCAGCCCCTGCACAGAATATTTGCTCCACGAGGACAGAACGGCTCCAAACCGACAGACAGCCGGAATTCAGGCGTCTCCAGGAATGCCTCCAACACCCACATCAGTCAAACCCAAGATTTTTGGTATTTACACACTTGAGCCCTGCTCTGGATTCCAACCCTCCTCCCGGGTTGTCCATTCAGCTGTTTGAAATAATAACCAAAAATCCTGGTGAGGGATAAGCGGATTTTGCCCAAAGCAACAGTGGCCTGGGAAAAGCTCTCCTGGGAAGAATGTGTTTGTGGGGAACTGAGCTCGGTCAGCCTGACAAGGAGCTGTGTAGCAAGTGCAGTGTGTAAATTATTTCCTACAGTGCTGTTTTCCCCCTCCTGCCAAGCACATCAGACTTGAGTTACTCCAAGGAAAGCTCAGGACAAGGACTCTGGAAGCATTTCTGATGGACAGAGAGCAAAGGGAGAACGGAACTACGGTGTTTGCCTGCAAAGGTAAAGCCAACAACCACCACAATCTCATGGAAAACTAAACTAAACTCTACAAAACAGTCAGAGAAAAACCAGGATCTGCTGCTGAAAGCGGCTCAGCTACTTCTGGAAAACTGCAAGAATTGCCTCGCCCGGGAAGGACTTCCCGGCAGCAGGAAAGAGGAAGAACACCATAAATCCCAAGTTCTTTGCAATTCCTTTTGGTCAATTCCGTGTTCCAGCCCCTCCCCAAACCCCCCATCCCCTCCCCCCCCCCGAACTGGCCAACCTGCAACACCTCAAACCCGGGAACCGCCCGAGGGACACGCTGGGAGGACCTGCCAGGCCCCCCCAGGGGTGGGGGGGGGACAGAAACCAGCTCTGAGCAACCAAGGAGGGCGGGGTGGGGTGCTTGTTTCAGTCGTCAAAGTCGGGAATGTCGTCGTAGGAGTAGCCCCGGTAGCCCTTGGAGGCGTAGTAGGCGATGCGCAGGTGGTAAAAGCCGGGCAGGAACACCAGGATGCCGATGATGAGCACGGGGATGGCCCTGTCTGTGTCCTGCAGGGGCACAGCGAGGAGATCTGCGTGAGGGGCCTTCCTTTCTCCCACATCCCAGCCTAGGGATTATCTGTAAAGTGCCTCCCAACCCAAACCCTTCCAGGATTCCATGGTTCATCCCCAAGGCCTGGCTGGGGGTGCTTTCCTGGCTCTTACATCCTGCCCAGAGGAGCTGTGGCTGCTCCTGGATACCTGGAAGTGTCCAAGGCCAGGCTGGAGCAACTTGGGCTGGTGGAAGGTGTCCCTGCCCGTGGCAGGGGTTGGAACAGGATGACCTGTAAGGTCCCTTCCAACCCAACCCATTCCAGGATTCCCCGTTTCGTCCCCCAGGCCTGGCTGGCTGAGAACAAAAACTCCATCCTAAATCAGAAGTATCTCAGGTGTCATCAGGCTGAGACTTGTAATCCTCTCCTGGCTGCAGGAACTCCTCGAGGGACCTTCTCCTGATCCCCCCTGGATGTGCAGCCAGGGCTGGGAGCCCCAGCTGAGCTCCCTGTGCCTGGAGAGCCCCCGATAGAGCCCCAGCCCTGCTGGCTCCACGCTGATAAGCGGAGCTGCCAACTGACAGCGATTCCCTGCGGCCAAGGGGCAGGGGCAGGAGCACCCAGGCAGCTCCAAAGAGCAGATCCCCTTCCCACGGATCCCCAGAGATGGGAAAACTGCTGCTGTGTCCTCGACACTCTCCTGCCCGAGTCACCAGAGGATCTGCACTGCAGGTGATGACCCCAGGCCGAGGTTTTCCCAGGACAACGAGGTGGGACATGAAACTGGACCCCAGGAGGGCAGGAAAACTCAGCCCTCCCTGGCAGGTGTCCAGCCCAGCTCTGAACCTGCTCCAGGCTGCAGGGATCACAGGGATCTGCTGCCAGGGAAATGGCTCAACGCTGTGGTGGGAACGGCTTTCCAGGTCTTTGGCTCTGGATTTCCACACTGAACACGATCACAGAATTGTGGAATGGTGAAGGCTGGAAAAGACCTGTGAGGTCATCAAGTCCAACCACAACCCACCACCACGTTCACCATTAAGTGTCACATCCACATGTTTTTTGGACAACTCCAAGGGATGGTGACTCCACCAATGCCCTGCACAGCCTGTTCCAGGGCTGAATAACCCTTTCTGTGGAGAAACCTTTTCCTGCTATCAAACCTAAACCTTTTCCTGCTATCAAACCTAAACCTTGTCCTAATATCAAACCTAAACCTTGTCCTAATATCAAACCTAAACCTTTTCCTGCTATCAAACCTAAACCTTGTCCTAATATCAAACCTAAACCTTGTCCTAATATCAAACCTAAACCTTGTCCTAATATCAAACCTAACCCTTTTTCCTAATATCAAACTTAAACCTTTTCCTGATATCAAATCTAAACCTCCCCTGGTACATCCTGAGGCTGTTTCTTCTGCTCCTGTCACCTGATGGTTCACGAGGGCCCAGGGCAGCTTTGAGGGCTGGGCAGGAAATGCAAAGCTGATAACAGGTGTAATTAAGGTGCAATTAAAGTAATTAAAGCACTCACTCCTTTGCTGATGTACCCTGCCAGCAGCAGGGCTCCGATGATGATGAGGAAGGTCCCGATCATGAAGAGCACAACAGCCAGGGCGATGGCCTTGTAGGGGATCTTTGGTGGGCTCTTCTTGAACTGGATGGCAAGACCCCAAACACAGCCCAGGTTAACTCAGCACAGCTCCCCTCCCAGCAGGGCAGGGCTGGGAATCCCACGGGTGGCACGGGACACAGGGCTGAGGCAGCTCCTCCATCAGGAACCCTGCCCATGGAGACCCTGCTGAGCCAGCCCTCCCACCCAGCCCTTCACCTCTGCTCCAGGTCTCACCTCCCCCCGTGGAAACTCATCTGTTAAACAGCCATCCCTGTTCCCAGGGAAGCTCCACGGTTTTCCAGGGGGGAAGGGCCGAGGTGGTGGCTCCCACCCGGCTTTGTCCCTCTGCCAGAGAGGCACAAACGAGCAGCTGCCCGTCAGGGCAAAGCTGCCTGTCCTGCTTCACAGTCCCCTTTTCCTACCTGCAGGTCAATGTATCCATCATCAGTGCTGGAGAGCTTGGAATATTTCACCTTGCTACTGGGAATGCCAGCGGAGAGGTTGGTGCGGGACGGCATCATTCCATGGAGGGCTGGGCATCACCCAGAGCCTGGGAGACACAGGCAAGAGCAAAAACATGGGAGAAAAGAATGGGGTGGTGGAGTCTGGGAGCAGCAGATCAAGTTTCTGAGGGGAAGCTAAAGAGTCAAAGCTGTTCCAACCGAAAGGCAAAAATCTGCCCTTCAAAAGTCGTTCTTCGTAAATGAAAACTTTTCAAGGTATTGAAGCTTTTGATTCTAAGCTTGAAATGCAAAATGGGCGCAGCTGCAAAGGGGGTTTGCCAATTCTGAAAGCAAAAGCCAAGCTTAAGGTTTGAACCTGCGCTTAAAACCAGACTGAAATTCCCGAATATCCTGCCATGGCCAGCCCAGCTCCCAGTGGGATCCTGGTGCCAGCAGGGAGGTGTCCCAGCCCCAGCTGCTTCTGGACAGGGACACCAGCAAGTGAACCCAAACCAGAGAGAAACAAAGCAGCTCTTTTGCTGAGAAAGTGTGGAATAAAGAGGACAGAAGTGCACATTCCAGCTGTATCCAGGAAAGGATAAAGACACTCCTCCCAGAACAGGATTTAGCACTAAAGGTGATGCATCTCCACAAAACCCTTGGTGCCCCCACATTCCCCACTCAGGGTTGTTCCTCCTGCTGTAAATTTGACTTTTTTTAAAAACAAAAAACCAAAGCCCTCTGATCTTAAACCCCCACAGCTGAACCTTCAGTTTGAACCTCGGGGCTTGGTTTGGTAGCAAAACCCAACTATAGAAAGTCTTTTAGGAAATACCTCCCACCCACAGGGTGGTATTCCCAGCTCCTCACACATCCCTGCTTTTCAGGTCCCAAACACCCCCGGGGTCTCCTAAAACCCCCACACACATCCCTGGGGGTGGATGTGCAGGAGGGGAAGAAGCCAAAATAAACCATCGCTTCTGAAATGAAAGCCACATTTCCCCACTCGGCTCCATCTCCCCCTTTTTTTTTTTCTCACCCACCACCCCATTATTCACCAGTTTTTTTAGTAACTTCTTAGGAATTATTTCTAATTTACACCTGCACAAGTTGCCTGCCTTTCCCGTACACCACCTGTGAACAAGAACGAAGCTATTCGCGACAAATGCATAAAAAAAATACTCTCTCGGGGAGTTTAAGGGTCAAGTTAAACCCCATTAAGCCTCACACTGAGCCTGGAGTGCCTTAAATCGCTTCAGGAGCAGAAACAGGGAATATTTACTTTATATAAATAAACAAGCAACTAAGCAATTTATAAGGCCAAAATAACCAAGGCTGTAATCCCAGATCTCGGCCGTGTTTTAAGCCGGGGGAGGATCCGGGAAACGCGAACGGGGATTCCCAGATTATCCCCTAAAAAGCGGAGCAATATTCCACATGGGACATACATGGGACATACGGAGGGGCTGGGGGGGATTGGGGAGGGGTCACTCCGGCCCTTTTGGGAGCTCACAGCTCACCGGGGACACCCCAAAACATCCCCGGGACATCCCAAAAACATCCCCGGGACATCCCGAGGTGTCCCCGGCGCATCCCGAGGTGTCCCCGCACCGCCGGTCCCCGGCTGGCCCCGGGCGCTCCCAAACCCCCCTAAGCCCCCCCAAAATCCCCCCCAGCCCCCGTACCTGGTGCCGGCCCGGCCCTTCCGCGCTGCCCGGGAAGTTTATCCCGGTGACGGCGATTTCCTTCCAGGTCACGGCGGCGCCCGCGCCCCGCCGGCCATTCCCGGCCTCGCCTTCCAGGGGAAAAAACCGCTGGAATTGCAGAGCTCTTGGACCGTGTCCCTCGGGATCACCCCCAGGGTTCACATCTTAGGGGAGGGGGGGGTTTATGGAGCAGCGGCTCCGTCCGCGCCTTCCCACAGAGAGGCTTTCCCGAAGGATGCTCTTCCAGCCGGGAATATCCCGGGACATCCCTGCAGGGCCGGGGAGGGGACGGACACACACACAGAGCACCGGGAATGCTAAAGCAGAGCGGACGGGTTGGGGATGTGGCTCCTCCAAGGAGCTTCCCGAGGGAGCTGCTTCCTGGGAACGAATAAAATACGGGCTGGATTTGGAGCCCGAGTAGTCCAATCTCCTTAAATCCCAGAGAATTATCCCTCCTCCCTTCTTATTTATGACCTCCTTGGTAGGAAAGTGTAAATATATAAACTACTAAAACTGCCTCTCAAACAGGGAGGAAACCCCGGCATTTATTAACCCTCCCCAGGCTTTTTTTTTGCACTTAGTTGGTTATTTTGTTTTGTTTTATTTTAAAGGGAATATCCTTTAAAATTTTCATGATCTGGGCCTGGCAAAGTTAAAGGTCCAGCTGCTTTCAGGGTTTATGCAGAAACCAAACAGGACACACGTGGGTGAGGAGCAATGGTAAAGGATGTTCCTTGCAACCCACAGGCTGCACAACTTGGGTCATTTCAGCTGTGAAAATAAGCAATTAAACAATTTGGCTGATTTTGACAACGTGTTTATGGGTAGAACAGCACAAAGGAAGAGTTTGGTGGCCTCTGCTACAGCTGGAAGTTGCACCGAAAAGAATTTGCTTCAATCACTGGCTCTACACCCCAGAATCCTTCCCTATTTCCGTGTCACAAACCCTGGATTCCCCGCCGAAGCCAAAGTCCCCACAAAATCCTTCCAAAGCCAGTTTGCCGTGGGCACCACAGGGCTGATCCCACCCCAGCACCACGTCTGGAGGGACAAAAAGCCCCCTGGTTCTTTAAGGCTTCTGCCACTACCGTGCTGAAAAACTTCAGGGTCGGGGATCTTCCTTTCCAGGCTTTTCCTGAAGGTTCTGAATTAACCAGCCGAGGAAGTTGAGGGTAAATGGAGACACGGGACAGCTCAGCGTGGGAGGCACCTGCAGCACAGCAGCAAATCGGGGTCCAAACCATGGAATCCCAGACCAGTTTGGCTTGGAAGGGATCGGAAAGATCGTCTGGTCCCACCCCCTGCCACGAGCCCGAGTCGCTCCAAGCCCCGTCCAACCCGGCCTCGGGCACCTCCAGACCATCCCCAGGAGCGAAGCAGGGCTGCTCCCAGCAGGATCAAGGTCCAGGGCACGGGGGAATCCTGTCCCCGGCTCCAGCAGGGAGCGGTGTCCATCCCACAGCGGCAGCGCCGCCGCTCTGACCCAGCGGGATCCGTTTCCTCTCCGGCACCGCCACCTTGTGCCATCCTCCCGCTCCGCCACTCGGCCCTTCCAAGGGAGCTTTTCAGGCCGTTTGTGTTCGAGCTACTCCCGAGTTGCCGAGCAGTGGGAAGGACACGCCCTCCTGGAAAAATATGCTTAAAACCACGGAATCGTTGGGGTTGGAAAAGATCTTTAAGATCAGCAAGTGCAGCCATCAGCCAGCACCACCACCGTGCTCACCTCTTACCCATATCCTCATCCACAGGTGTTTTGGGACATTTCCAGGGGTGGGGACTCCACCACCTCCCTGGGCAGCCCCTTCCAAAGCTTTACAACTGGGGAGGGCAGCAGGGAAGGTGTGGGAGAGGCTCCCACCGACCATCCACGGACCGTCCCCGGGCGCAGCTTCACCTCAGAACAGCAGAGCCGGAGCCAGGAGGGGTCCCAGCGTGACCTGGGGGTCCCGGTGCCACCAGTGCCCTCAGGGGAGCCCTCGAGGCAGCCACAGGGACACTCCCAGCCCGAGGCAGCCCCGGCACCCCCCGAGGGGATGGTTGTTACAGAACCCCTGCCCTTGAATCACAGGTAGGTCATGGGAGGTGATTCTGCCCCCTCAGGTGAGACCCCACCTGCAGAGCTGCTCCAGCCCTGGAATCCCCACAATCAGAAGGATTTGGAGCTGCTGCAGAGAGTCCAGAGGAGGCCCCGGAGCTGCTGCCAGGGCTGGAGCCCCTCTGCTCTGGAGCCAGGCTGGGACAGCTGGGGGGGTTCACCTGGAGAAGAGAAGGATCCAGGGAGAGCTGAGAGCCCCTGGCAGGGCCTAAAGGGGCTCCAGGAGAGCTGGAGAGGGACTGGGAACAAGGGAGAATGGTTTCCCACTGCCAGAGGGCAGGGAGAGAGGGGATATTGGGAAAGAACTGTTGGCTGTGAGGGTGTTGAGGGGCTGGGCTGGAATTGCAAGGCCAGGTTGGAGCAACCTGGGCTAGTGGAAGCTGTCCCTGCCCATGGCAGGGGGTGGCACTGGATGAACTTTAAGCCCAGGCAGCTCAGCACCTGGCAGAGCTTTGATCCACCCCCCTAAAACACATTTCAACAGGACAAACCCCATGAAATTATATCCTTTTATTCCCAAGTTTCAGTTAGAATATCAGCTTCAAAAATAAATGAAGTCAAGTCACATAAACTTGTGGCATAATAAAAACATCAACCCTAAACTACACAGGTGAAACTCCAGGAGACATCCTGACTCATTAAATATTGTCCCCCTTCTCCTGCACAAGTCGAGAGGAGTCAGAAATTTCACCTTCAGACAGCATCCAAGAGATTATTGGGAGTACAGGAACAGACTAGGAAAACCCCAACGATTCCTATTTCCAAAGATACCAAAGAGAGCAAGACAGAAAGTTGAAAAATATTTACAAAGGTATCTACAGGCCAAGCCTAACAGTGCTCCCAGGATGCTCCAAGGCACTGGAATTGCTATCAACACCATTCCCTTCTCCAAGCCACGAGCAGCTCCCCCTCAGTCCTGCCCCACTTAAGAGCCTTCCTGCTGGTCCTCGATCTTTGGGGCCAGGTAGTACTTCAGGTGTCCCATGTCAGCGATCTTGTACTCCACCACTGCCAAAGAGAGAGGGGGGAAAAGGGTCTTCAGAAGGTTCTACAGCAAAGTCAACTCACAAGCTCCAATCCTGCAAGATTTCTCCAGCAGAGCCACTTGCACTCACCCAGAGGAACGTCTGCAGACATGCTGAGTGTGACTGTAGGGGACAGGGGGGTGGCTTTGGTGAAGAAGTTCAGGTACCTCAGGGCAAAGGTCAGCTGGACTGGCTCGTTCATCTCTATTGTGACC
>NW_020956731.1:0-2515 GCF_003031625.1 Empidonax traillii | reverse complement strand
AACTCACAAGCTCCAATCCTGCAAGATTTCTCCAGCAGAGCCACTTGCACTCACCCAGAGGAACGTCTGCAGACATGCTGAGTGTGACTGTAGGGGACAGGGGGGTGGCTTTGGTGAAGAAGTTCAGGTACCTCAGGGCAAAGGTCAGCTGGACTGGCTCGTTCATCTCTATTGTGACCTAAAAAAACCCAGGGCACAGCTCAGGAAATGCAGCTGCAGGAGCTCCTTCCAGAGAATGACTCACACAAGTGACTGGGACATCTCAGAGGGCAGTGCTGCTCCCACTGTCCTGGTCAGCACTTGGGGCCCAGGGCAAGGACCTCAAACTGGCCACGATTTGTGGTGTACAATCCACACCCCAGGGGCAGACACAGCTCTGTCCCTGCTCACTGCAGGGGCTCATGGAATTGCAGGGCATTCCTGAGCTGGGAGGGACCCACAAGGACCATCCAGTCATACCCTCAGCCCTGCACAGATCCATCTACAAGAGGATCATCCAAAGCCTCCTGCAGCTCTGGCAGCCTTGGGGCTGTGCCCACTGCCCTGGGGAGCCTGTTCAGTGCCAACCACCCTCTGGGTGCACCAGCAGCCCCCTGAAGATCCCTTCCAACCCTAACCACCCCAACCCCTCACGCTCATCCAGAGCAGCTCCGTGCACTCACAGCCTCCTCCTCCTTGTCCACGTTGCTGGTCTGGGACAGTTTGATGTTGCCGTTGCCCAGCTCTCCGTTGGCAGAGAACTTGACGCCGTCCTTGGCGCAGGAGATGACGACGGCGTCGCCGATGTGGCTCAGGTCGCGGCAGATTCGCGCGAACTCCGCCGACGGCATCTTCACCACGCAGCTGTACTCCTGCTCCTGGGGGCACAGCCAGCGCTGCCCTGCCAGCCCCACCGCCCTCACACAGCTACCTTCACTCACCCTCCAGCCCTGGCACGGGTTTTAAACACCTTCAGAAATCAGCCACTCGGGCCCCCACTTACTGGAATGCCGAGCTGCTCCACGTCCAGATCCATCAGCTTCATCTCGTAATCCGAGACCTTCTCCTGATCTAAAGGAGCAAAGCACAGTGTGGCCAAGTGTTCCTGAGTAGTTACCAACCCGAATTTAACTTCTGTTATCCATCAGCTTCACTTCATGATCAGAAACCTCCTCCTGACCCAAACGAACAAGGTGCAGCGTGGCCAAGTGTTACCAACCCGAATTTAACTTCTGCCACTCTTCCCCCCACCCCAAAGCCACCTCAGTGATGACAGTGAGATCCACCTCGTTTCCTTGAGGCTGGAAGTCTGGAAGTGCCTCGAACAGCCTCTTACAGGCTGAAAAAAGGACAGGTAAGGGCACCTGTGCCTGGCCTAGACAAGAGCCTTCCCCTTACAAAGGAAGTATTGGCCAAGTTTAGATCTCCAGACTCCTCAAGAGTTCGAGTATAAGGTGTCCCCTCCCCTTTCCTTCCCTCTGTGTGGTTCAGGAACCACATGTGGGGTTTGTGAGGCTGCCTGAGAACATCCCACCAGCAAAGGAGCTCCCAAACTCAACACTCACTCGGTGCCTCGAACACCAGGGCCAAGGTGTCTGCGTTGTCCTCCGCCCGCAGGGTGATGATGTCCTCATTCCCTGCACACTTCAGGATTTTGGACATGCTGGAGGGGGAAGAAAAGGCAGGTGACCCTCAGGATTGGAAGCTGTGATGTTGCAGTTGTCAGAATAAAATACTCCAATCCGTGTTTTCAGCTCTGGATGATGTTGGGACTGTCACTCCCAAATTGCTGATTGGGATAATTCCCGGATGGAATTTTCAAGATCCATGTGATGGTTAGATTTGTGTGAACTTTAATAAAAGCAGTGAACTCTTTTTAGGGATCAACCTTTTGGATGCTGCACTCCCAGACAATCTCAGCTATCAGTGAGAGCTCTCCTTTTAACCCTGTTGGAAAAACAGGGGGGTGTAGGGACTGTATTCCACATCAAATCCCGGTGTTATTCAGCCTTCAGAGTCCCAAAGTGCCTCTTGCCCCAAGAGCAGCACAGGGCTGAGCATCCTGCAGAGGACAGGAGGACATTGCTGTCCCACAGCTGGACACAGTGACAGAGCTGATTCACAGAGTGGGTGAGGTTGGGAGGGACCACAGAGGGTCACTGGTCCCACCTGCAGGCTGAGCAGCCCCAGCTCCCTCAGCCTTTCCTCTCAGGAGAGAAGCTCCATGTCCGTGGACACAGCACTGCAGGGCTGAGCAGAGGGGCAGGATCGCTCCCTGCCCTGCTCCCAGTGCTCCTCCTGACGCCCCCCGCCCCCAGGATTCTGTAAGGACCAAAAAAGGGCAACGAGGCTGGGGAAGGGGCTGGAGCACAAGTGCTGGGAGGAGCAGCTGAGGGAGCTGGGGGGGCTCAGCCTGGACAGGAGGAGGCTCAGGGGGGACCTTCTCACTCTCTGCAACCCCCTGACAGGAGGGGGAGCCGGGGGGGGTCGGGCTCTGCTCCCAGGAACCAGCAGCAGGACAAGAGGGCACAGCCTT
>NW_020956730.1:96196-100043 GCF_003031625.1 Empidonax traillii | reverse complement strand
AAAGCAGAATATTGTTCTGTTAAAGGGCATTGATAACTTAATGAATTTCAAAATTTGATATGAGTCCATTGCTTTAAATTAAAGTTGTTTAGAGATTATGCCTGTGTCAGGACAACAAAGAGTTTATTTTGATTTGTGTACAAGTGGAGTGTTCCTCATGGGGTTTGAATGGGATGCAGAGATGAAGTGAGGCAGTAACAAGCTTTTTAATATTCTTTGCGAGCTGTTTTTAGATACATCACAAGGAACAGAAAATCAGGCCCATTTGTGAAGAGAGGCAGTACAATTTATAAACATGTGGGGCAAAAAAAGTTTTAAAGCTGATGATGCACAAATACCCAATTCCAGTTGTCCAATTTGCACAACTGCATGCACACATCTGCTGTATTTGAGCCCAGGAACACAGATAGACTTATACAAGCTCATATAAATTCATAGCAATTCGATAGTGTTCTAAAGAAATCACAAATTCTTGCGCTAAAAAATTAGCTGCATTGCTTTGACTGTGAGATTTAGAATCCTACCCGAGTAATGAATCTACGATGACAACTGTCCTGTAAGTTGAAACATTCTAGTTTTCACGTTTGTTCATACATAGGGGAATAGGGAATACTGACACTGTAGAGAAAACTACTGGGGGAAAAGGAGAGAAACTGAAGGAGTAGCTCAGAATTTAAAAGAAAACCCTTGATGTGTTCCTATGGTGCCATTCACCTTGTAAGAGTTATTATTCATAACTCTTAATTCATAAGTTATGACCTATTTTAAGCCTTTCAAAAGGTTATCTAGTGTGGGGATACTTTGGAATCTTCCTTCCAGTTGACTTTCAGAAAACAAGCAATATCATGTTTACTACTTTAATATGACTATTAGATTCTCACTGCTGGATATTTCACCACTCAGAGCAGCAGCATCATCCACCAACAATGTCCATGTGGCAATTTTTTACCATTTCCATGAATTTGCATTTATGCTTTTATTTTTTCTTTAATTTTTTTCAGTGTTTGTTGTTGTCTTGGGTTTTTTTGTTGGTTTTTTTGTTTGTTTGTTTGTTTGTTTGTTTGGGGTTTTTTGGGTTTTTTTTATATTGTGAGGCATAGCATATAATTCTCAGTTTCAGGTATTTTCAGAGGTTGGTATTTTTCCCAAGTGTACGCAGCCATGGATCAAACTGAGCCAAAAGTCATTGACTGTATTTAGAAACTATAAGTCTAAAGTTTTATCTTACTCTTAGTTAAAAGTTAAAAGTATACTGGGCACCAGTTCCAATGAAATATAATAATGTGTTATACTTCAGTAACATAATTATATATTACACCTGTGTGTTCATATGAATATATTATAAATTCTTTTAAAGCATGACAATCTTGATACCCATGGAGGTTATTTGGTGTTAAACTGTAGTGAGAGAAGAATTAGGTAGTTTCAGAGCATATAATTTATAAGAAAGGTGATTCACAAAATTCAGAAATCTGAATATTTTATTTTAAATATATAAACTTTTTTTCCTTTTCTTTTCTCAAAGTGTTGTATAAAGGAAATTATCTAAAGTGAAAAGAAGGCTAAGCCCTGATACCATGCTGAATTTTTATTTACTCCTCTTTGGACAGTATTTATGTGTAATTATAATTATCTTTGATATCAAAACCCGAAAAAATAATTACTTATTTATAAACCAGATTTCAAATATTGAGTATGTTCAGAGAACTTACATGCTCTGATGATTTATGGTGAATACACTGTTGAAGATAAATGCCTCAGTAAGTTGTGGATAAACTCAGAATGAATGTATTAAACCAATGTTATCTTATATAGAGTAAAGCATGTCCTCAGTAAGAGGAGACTATTCTTTTTTGAAGACTGGAGCTCTATTTCAGAGCTTTGTCATATAATTTTTTTAAATTTACTCTATTAATGAGAAGTAATGATCAATAATCAACTTAAATGTACTGTAAAATATCGAACCTAGTATGTGCAAGACAAAATTTAAGAGTTCTAATTCACGGTACACTTTGAAATGTATTGACTGATAATTACACAGACATATTGAGAGGATTCACTTTTAGAGGCTCTTTAAAAAGAAAAGAGGTAAGACTGAAAACTCAAACATAATTTAGGAAATTTCCTTCTTCTAATGCTTAATGTCTTTACCAGAAGAGTATTTAGTTGTTCAAAATTTAGTTTTATATTTGAGTAGTGTAACCATTAGCACCCCCTGTCTTTTAAAATGAAACCAGTCCCACTCCTAGTGACCAGGACATTTGAATCACCTCTTTGGGGAGGAAGGGCTGTGTATTGGTTTGCTCATCATACTGGGATAGTAGCTGAGTTCCACTTCCTCACTGCTTTTAGCTACTTAACTAGCAATACCTATGGCCCAAAGACACTGCTCCAGGCAGGAATGTGATTACATTTAATTCAGAAGTTCTTTCTGGGTGCAGATGTAATTGGTGTACAGCTCACACCGCCTTTGAAAGACTTGCAGCTTTTGATTATACCTTGACTTCTTCCGCAGGTCTCATATTCCTAGTCCTTCCTAAATACTGCAACTGTGAAATACAATGACTGAGACACGCTGGCAGAGAAAACAACTTTGTCCTGAACTTTAAGATATAATGGATTTAAAGTTCACTGACAAGTGGTCTTCTCCCACTGGTAACATTCAACCTATGATAAAACCCAAGCTGATTGAATGGATTGACATCTATGTAGCTGTAAGAGAGCTATGTATTAGGAAAAAAGGCAAATTACTAAGACGTACACCAGAGTACCTAACACTTTCATGTGACCACTCACCATACAGGATATGACATAAATTATCTTTTCTAATGCTATTGCATCTACTGGCCAAAAATTGAGAAAATATATCCAATTAGTTTTCCTTTCCTTTATACTTTGATTTCATATTCTATAAAGATGGATTTCAGCCATACACGTTGTGTATTGTGGTAATGTTACCTGTATGATGATGAAATTTATTTTGTCCGTGCAAAAAAAAAGTAGATAAGTTTAAATTTGTGTGCTTTTTAAAATATTTTCTTTTCTAATCTTGTGTATTATATCTTATTTCCCCCATCTTGACCCAAGGTTTCTTTGGCATATTTTTCTTCAGTAATTTAATTTGGCCCAGACATCTATAATGTGGGCACATACACTCTCTATATATTGTATGCTAAAGGAGGTCCTACACAACAGCATATGCTGTGCCATTTACCTCGTCCCTTTGGATTAGAAAGAATTAAGTAATTTCACGTGAAAGTATAATATCCCTTGAGAGTTGCTTCCTTTGTTATGTAGACTGACATATGTGCACTGGGTGAAGAACTGGCTGAAGGGCAGGGCTCAAAGGGTTGCCGTGAACAGGGCAGTATCTGTCAGGTGACCAGTTATCAGTGGTGTTCCTCAGGGCTCAGTTCTAGAGCCAGTTCTGTTCAATCTTTCTATCAGTGATCTGGAGGATGCAGTTGAATGCACAGGTAGTAAGTTTGGTGACAATACTAAACTGGGAGGTGCTACTGACCCTCCCGTGGGACAAGAGGCTTTGCTATGCAGAGGGATCTGGATTGATTGGAGCGTTGGGCAATCACCAGTGACATGAAACTGAATAAGACCGACTAAATGCCAAATTATGCACCTGGGATGGAGTAATTCCAGACATGAGTCTAAACTGGGAGAGGAGTGGCAGGAGAGCAGCCCTGCAGAAGAGCCTCTGGGAGTGCTGGTTGGCAGGAGGCTCAGCAGGATCAGCAGTGTGTGCCCTGGCAGCCAAAGGGACAAACCACATCCTGGGGTGCAAACACAGCATCACCAGCCAGCCAAGAGAGGTGGTTATCCCACTGGACTTAGT
>NW_020956730.1:92573-95777 GCF_003031625.1 Empidonax traillii | reverse complement strand
AGTGTGTGCCCTGGCAGCCAAAGGGACAAACCACATCCTGGGGTGCAAACACAGCATCACCAGCCAGCCAAGAGAGGTGGTTATCCCACTGGACTTAGTGCTGGTGCCGTCTCACCTTGAGTCCTGTGGGCAGTTCTGGCCCCAGCATTTAAAAAGGGTGTGAAGGTGCTTGGATGTGTTCTGAGAGGGGCACCAAAGCTGGGGAAGGGGCTGGCAGGAATGGGCTCTGAGGAGAGGCTGAGGACACAGAGTTTGTCTGGTTTGGAGAGGAGGAAGCTGCTCCTGTTCACTGATCTCAACAGCTTCCTGAGGAGGGGAAGTGAAGAGGGAGGTGCTGAGCTCTTCTCTCTGGTACTCAGTGTCAGAACGGGTGGGAATGGCTGAAATCTGCATCTGTCAGGGGAAGTTCAGACTTGACATGAGGAAACTAATCTTCACCCAGAAGGTGGTCAAACCCTGGAACAGACCTGCTGGAGAGGTGGTTGATGCCCCAGGTCTGTCATCGTTGAAGAGGTGTTTGGATAGTTCCCTTAAAGCCATGCTTTAATTTTTATCAGATCTGAAGTGGTCAGGCAGTGGGACCTAATGGTCACTTTCAGAGTTAATTGGTCCCTTTAACCTTTCTAAGAGTTATTTGCCTACCTTGATTTGTGGGAAGATGTTCAGGTCTTAGCTAAAACCCTGTCAAATCTTTTTTGCCTTTAGCATTTAAGATTTGAAGTACTGAAAGACTGAGGAAGGTACTATTCTTTTGTACCTTGGTGCCAAAATTAGTATGTAACTTCAGACCGTGTAAATAGGGGCATTTATACCATGTTACGTTGGTTTGGTTGTGGTGATGCCAGAAATGAAAGGCAGGGGTTTGGTTCCCTGAGTGTGAACTCTTAGTCTTTCTCTGCATTCATTCCAGATTGGAATTTGTCTTTTTTGAACCTGAAAAACAAGAAATGTACACAGTCTTACAGGTGAGCTCTTGTCAGGATTTTGCACAATTCTTGCCTTTCCTATGGAAATATCTGAAAATTGACACACAAGAATGCCTGTACTACGTTTATGGCTTATAGGCATCCTGTGATCTATTTGTGCTTCCTGGAATATTTTCCTACTCTGATGGTTCCAAACTGAAGCAGAAACTCATGGCACTCCACCTGACATTGTGCTACTTATTTCTGTGCTACAGTTCTTCATGGAGTTTGTTGATGTCGGGAATGTCTCTTCTGTGAGAGCTTCAGCTGGTGGGGAGGATGTGGGCTGTAGAACTGTACCAGGAATAGAAGTTCTTGTGCCTCATGGGTGCCATGAAATCCAGAATATGATGTGGACAGGGAAACCTACGCTTCTTGTTGTTTTTCTGCAACCTAAATTCCAAAGATGTGGCCGCGAACTTCCCTTTTTCCTACATTTGATGACAACAAAACATGAAGGATGGAACCCGAGATATGTGTTTATGAGGCTTCCACCCATCAGTAGCCTGCTGGAGTCCAGCTCCACACAGTCACAACCAGCAGATCCAGCCCTCCACTAGCCAGCTGAACTGGTGAGGCAATTGGACTAGATGACCTCTGTAGGTTCCCTTCCAACTCAACTATTCCGTTTCATTCTATTCTGTTCTTTTTATTTCATCAATTTAATTCTGCCCTTCCAGTCTAGCATTAGTATTCTGGATATGTTCCATGGGCCATATTAGGTGGGCATCTGACAATAAGACAGGCTTTGTGAGGTTTCAGCTGTATATTGGTTCCCTGATGTACACCAGAAATGTCTCCCTGAACTATGAAAGCATCAGTCCAGGCTTGTGCACAGAAACAAAATGGATTATTCTTTCCCCTACAGTCATAATGTGTCCAAGATCATCAGAGGTTAAGAAACTGGGTTTGTTTGGCAGATGTTTCTGGTTATTCTGCCAATTAAGTCAACAATAGGTATTCATAATCCTGGGGAGGCTTGGAAGTCATAGAAATTACAGGGCAGGCAGAATAGCTCATGCATAAATAGCTGAAAAAGAAAGCGATCTTTTGGGGATTCCCCCCCAACCCTTTTATTCTGCTTGTTCTAGGGGCTGTCATCAGTCAGTGACATTGTGCATTGGCTTCACCCCTTGTTTCTGGCCACAGTGTTCAAGGTCCTGAATGGCACAATCTGTGTCTTATTGTTTCAGGGGAGATATTCTTTGGCAGTTTGTTTTATGCCAGCTTTCAGTGCTTTGTATAAGTATTAAAATATTTTCCTCAGCAACTAGTTTAAAATAAGTTGTTGGAATACTTGCATTCTTAAGAGAGAATGGGCAGCCACCATGGAATAAAGATAGCAGTTGTGGTGAGGCAGCATGTGGTGTAGTGCAGTCAGCTGTTACTTTACCAGTACAGAGAACCTCATTAGGTTCTTACATTCTGGATGCCTCGAGTTTATCCTTGTTGAGCAAGACGTGGAGCTGGCAGAGAGAAGCATTGATCCTGAGATGAAAAAGAGATTTGGAGAAGTCACCAAAGAGCTGGTTTGTGTGCTTGTGGCTGGGATGTTAATGGCAGTTGAAAGATCTTTGCAGGTAATTCTCTCAGTAGAGCACTACTGGACTTCACAAATGTATGTCTTGTTTTATTGCCCCTTATGCAGTAAAGGAAGTTGATACAACAGTAAGTTGGGTGAGGCTGACAGCACGAATAAAGCTTTACTGAAAGACAAAGCAAGAGCTTTAAAGAGCAAAAGGAAGCAACCATGAGGCAATGAGCATCTATGAGATAACTTCACTAACCAAGCTAAATTCCCATACAAAAATCCTTACTCAAGCATAACAGTACTAATAGCTAGTGAATAAAGCATTGACTGAGGAGTG
This sequence comes from Empidonax traillii, assembly GCF_003031625.1. Taxonomy (NCBI): domain Eukaryota; kingdom Metazoa; phylum Chordata; class Aves; order Passeriformes; family Tyrannidae; genus Empidonax; species Empidonax traillii. The sequence continues at coordinate 92,944 of NW_020956730.1, read as the reverse complement.
TAAAGATGAGAGGAGTATAATAAAACATTTCTACTATCACTTCTGGTGAAAAAGAGAATTGAAAAAGACACAGTTGGTACTAATAATACCTAAAACATTGTAGCAGCTGATAAAAGTATTTGATATACTGTGAGCCTAGAAGGAATGTGACTGTATTTTTATCTGAACCCAAGAAACAGAAGGGGGAATATATGCCTGCTTCACAGTCACATACTCTGGCATCCACATGTACTTTTGGAGATATAAAAGATTACTTAATGAGAGACAGAAACATAAATGTGACAAATGATTCCAGCATACAGGAGATGCTGTTGAAAAAACAGAAAAAGTTCTTCAAATGGCAAGGGCAGATGAACTATCTAGCAAAAAGA
>NW_020956730.1:62630-92324 GCF_003031625.1 Empidonax traillii | reverse complement strand
GAGCCTAGAAGGAATGTGACTGTATTTTTATCTGAACCCAAGAAACAGAAAGGGGAATATATGCCTGCTTCACAGTCACATACTCTGGCATCCACATGTACTTTTGGAGATATAAAAGATTACTTAATGAGAGACAGAAACATAAATGTGACAAATGATTCCAGCATACAGGAGATGCTGTTGAAAAAACAGAAAAAGTTCTTCAAATGGCAAGGGCAGATGAACTATCTAGCAAAAAGATCAAAACAGTCTTACTAGTGCAGAACAAGTTCAGAGGGTCAAACTAAAGGAAATTAGGAAGCAGGACAGAGACAGACTGGCCAGGAATGCAAGCATCGTGTTACAGGGTATGTACTGAGTAAAACAATACAGAAGACAGTAAAAAAACTGTCTTGTTCGCAGCAAAAGCATGTAAAAAGTAGAGAGCGTGGCAAGACTTTCTGCCTAGGATGTTGCAGCTCTGAAAATATAGAGAGTGGTAATAGAGGACACAGAGATTACAGTTAAAAAAAACCCAGTTCAGAACTGTTCTATCAGTTGACTCCAGATGGATGATGAGGCCATCAGCAGACTAATCCTACCAATCTGGTTAGGGGCAACTTTAATCCAGAGAATTAGAATCAGGTATCCATGATGCAGATATTTGAAGTCAAAGAGCAAGTGCAGCCTGTGGACAAGAAACCTGAAAATCAAGAGGTGTTACACATGCAAGGCATTCATTTCCTGAGCATGATAGAGGAGAGAGAGTGTTCTCTGTGTGCTTTCTCCTTCTCAGAAAATATAAGATCATATTTCAAGGAACCAGACGCAGAAAAATCAAGTGGAAGTCAGAAATAAGCCCAAATATAGTGAGATGATTAAAATTCATAATGGCAGAATAATAACAAAAAGTTGATAACTCTAAAAGAAATTACACATTATTATATCTACTGAAACTTTCAGAAAAAGACTCAGATGCCTGATTAATGCTGAGGAAAATTTGGAGTAAACTGAGAATCTTCATTTAGCAAAACCTTTAAGTGTATCATTGTATGTATGTGTATCAGCACTAACAGACAAGAGACTGTATAATCTATCATCTGTTTAACATCACTGTTTGTGAGGCTAAAACTGAGTCTTACCATGTTGTGACAAGGGCCATGTGACAGCACTGACTACACCTTTTGGAAGATAATTGCCTGTTTTAAATGCTTTTGACCTGCACCCAACGTCTAAGGTGTTGCAATGTAAATTGAAGCTGGGAAGGATTCCCAGACATGTGGCTTGAAGCTGATGACAGAGCTATTAAAAATTAATGATCTGACAAAAGAGACAGTCAATGTCACTATGTAATAAGCAAAACATGAAGTTGAATATAGACATGTAGAACTTGAGAAAAACTGTGTTTTCTCTGTTAGCTGTCATCTGGGGAGATGTCAGCAAGACCCTGGAAAAGTCAGCGCAATTAGGAAAGCACTCCAAATGAAAGCAGTCCAATTGTTATTAGCCATAGTGATTCTTTTTCTGGAATTATCAGAGGTCTTTAAAACAGTGAGGAAAATCAGAGGGCGGATACTGTTCCTAAGACTCTGTAGGGTAGCTAAAGCAAAATGATTTTGTTTTGAAGGAGGTTATAGGAGTAGTGCTAATGCACACCAAGCAGCCCAGAACAGAACATTCGGTTAAAAGCAGGAAATAAATAGGGAACACCAAGCCATGCTTTCTGAAATGCAATTCTCTCAATTCACCTTTCAGCACTAGTGCAAAATACACTAGAAAGTACCTGGCAAAACTCTAGATTTGTACTCAGGTTTGTTTCATCATAAAACTTTGGCAGTATGATATTAAAATAAGGCACTTCCCAAGAAAATCGCTGCCTATGGTAGATGCACTCAACAGGACATGTCTTCCAGAATACAGTAGATGTGATTTTATAGAACAAGAACTGCATCTCCAAGGGTAGGCTTCATGCAGTCCCCTGAAGAGCAGGTAGTAAATCAGCTTTTTTTACCAACCATGGCAGTCTGAAGGAGCAGTTACCCTTTTGAACTGTACATGCAAAATAGATTTTTTTTTTTTTTGAGGGAGACCTAATGGCAATCCTAGAAGGCTTAGAGGGTGCTAAGTGTGCCTGAAATATACTGCAGACCTACTGACATAGGTCTTCATGAAATGAGACAAGCAGTTTGTCAAACAACCATCAGTGCCCGAGTGGGAACAAAGAAATAGCAGTCTGAGGTGCTCAGACTTTTGACTGACCACAGGAGTCTGTAGAGCTTCATGAAATATCAGCCCTGGTAAAAGTCCAATCAAGAAAACACAAAACAAACAAACACCCCCACCCCCCCAAAAAACCCCCAAAACACATCATATCTGAAAGCGTATTTTGCAAGGTCTGGAGTACCAGACTGTCTGAAAACTAAGGATGCCTGGCAGCAGATTTCTGAAAACTTAGCACAGAATAGGTCACGTTAGCCTGGATGCTCAAAGTGCAACAGGAGAGTTAATTTAGCGATGAAGAGCTTGTTGTTAATAAGAACAGTACTGGTGAGTAGTCCTCACTTTGCGTTGCTCAAATTTCACATTCTGGCATCTCTTCCCCTTCCCTCTGTCCTCTCCCTTTCTAATTTTTACCTTGACACATCTAAACTAGGTCTACAGTGCAAAAGAGAAACAATAGACAATGCAATGAATTAGTAAAAATCAATGATTTGATACCATTGTGTAGATGAACAGGTCTGCCTCAATCATCAAAACTCCACTTGCAGAAATAACAGAAACTAAAGCCGAGGGTTAGTAGTAGAGGGAGATCTGAAGATAACACCCACACCAAATTAAAATCAAAGTAAATGAGCAATATAAAGGGAAATAATAAAAAGAAGTTAGTGTAATCTTGATGCCAACAGGAGCTCAAAATCCCATTTCTTTCAAAAGTTGTCATAGTTTGCTTGAAGGAAAAGTGAAGTAAAAATACATATGGCCTCGGCAATAGCAATATTAACTTACACACTTGATTCATTGAGTTTCAGCAGAACTGTTCTGCAGGCTGTTCTGAGTGTGTTCTGTGGTTAGAATGGTGACTACACAGGAGAATGCAGCCCTGGTGTGCTGTAGATTATACCCCCACTCCTGTACAGCGTACCTGTAAGCTTTTTATAAAAGTCTTGCATAAAAATAGGAAAAGAACTATCCCTTAAAAGCTTTTAAATTTGTTTCGGCTTATCCCATGTATCCTTTGCAGCATCAGAATAAACCCAGGAAAGGGAAAAATATTTCTCCCTTCTGATGGCAAATCCTAGGCTAGAGAGAGGAGACACAGCCTCCTTCCAGGAAGGTGTCTGACCTGGCAGGTTTACTTTGTTGGTCCTCAGTGCTCTGAGAAAATGTGTGGTATGTGCTTCATACAGGTTAAGTAAAGTTTTGTGTTCAGAACCCCACTCTGGAGAAAGAGGCATTTCATTAGGCAGCTGCCTGGAATCAACTTAATATGGAAAAGCCTGAGAGATTTTAGAATCTCTGAATACGTCATTTCTTGCTGTTTCACAAAGTTCCGCTTATGCAGAGATAAGCTTTTCTGAAATGTCAGGCTGCATTTTAACTCAGGTATATTTCTTGGTATAAGAACTTTACCATGGCTAAAATCCTTTTCCCAGAGAAGAGAAACTATCCTTGCAAACCTTGCTTAGAGGGTGGTTTTGTCGCTCGTAGTCATCTCAGGATCGAGTCTCTTAAATGAACAAAAAAACCTCGAAGTGCCATGACTGTTAGTCAGCTCTGGATTTCATAATAGTTACAGATACCTTTGGATGTGTCATGGCGAACATGTGCTCTGGAGCTGCCTGTCAGCATGCTGATTCAGCTCCAAAAGTCAGTCTGCTCAGCGCTCTGCTGTGCTCAGGGTGAACTTCTCAGCTCTCCAGACCCTGCGTTGCCCTGTGGAAAGGCAGGTAGTGCAACATCTCACTAACAGTGCCACAGCTGTGCATTGACAAGCAGAGTGGGGTTCACAGCAGACCTTTGGGGAGGCGATTGTTGTGTATTCTTTTCCTGTGAAAACTCACAAGACTTAGGGGACCTTTTATCTTCATCTGTGCTTTATGTAGATTGCCTGTGTACAACGTCTAACACTGTATTGTGTTAGGCATTGGATTTGGATGTGAATGCCTGACCATGTATTTAATGTACTGTTGGACATGAAGAACTTGGCAGGTGACGCACAAGGTTTGTGCAAATCGAATTATATTTGAAATTTTCTGAAAATTGGAATAAAAAAACCTTTTAACTAGTCAAGCGGTCTTCAGGGGAGTGTGAGAAAGCTATCATTTGGGACTTGGCTGGACAAAGCATTAAGAACAGAATTTTTAAAAGAAGGAATGGCAATTGGAAGTTATTTGCAGCGGTGGGAGAGTGGAGCATACATGACTTCTTAGGCCTTTCTGAAAAACCTTATTATCTTAAATTATTTCTTTGAAAGGTTTTCTCCCTGCTTTGATGCAATAAATTCCATAGCAATGATGATTAAGTATTAGGGACTTTTACCAGGGATTCTTTAGAAGAGATGATGAATGATTATTGGCTTTAGTTGCTAATTGACACAATAATTTCTGCCAAGGGATTCCTCTCTAGTTTTGAAACTATATTCTCCAAAGGAAAGAGAATTGATTTTTTTAGGTGACATGCTGATGTTGAGATCAGCTGAAGCATGATGGAGATTCGTGCCTCTCATTTTTTTTCTAAGAAATTGTATAATTCGTGTCTTTATGTTTTTGTTTATTGTAATTTGTGATTAAAAAAATGTGTGATTTTAATATACAGCCTATGACAATAATTTTAAGCTGCAGCTTCAGTATGCCAAAAACCAGGAAACTACAGACATAGTCCTACAAACAGTTTGAATGTGTTACTTTTTCTTAAAAAGGAGAAAATGCACCAAGAGATCAAGTTTGCCCAGCTACCTTTTCTATGGAATCACTGATTTTCACCCTGAAGAGGTCAGGCAGATTTATGGAATAAAACAGGGCCTCAGGCCACGTAACATGATTGTGAGCTAGTCAACCACTCATTTGTGCCAAGTAAATTTTGGAAATGATTCTCCTTTGCTGACAGTACCCTCATTACCGATTGTGTAGAGTAATTTATCAGGCATTTCTTAAAATAAACCGTTCATTTATGCTAATAGGACTTGGCAGGGAGAAAAAATTGGCAGGACTTGAAGTTCCTAGTGTTTTTCTTTTTTAAAACAAAAACTGTAAAGTCCTTGGTATTTTGAGCAACCGTTATCACGGCCATGCATATAGTTTATTAAAGCGACAACTAATTGCATAATAAATTTTCACAATGGGAGAAAATTATTCCTATGTTAAGTTTATAAAAGCAAATAGTTTTGGTAGTATTGTAAAAGTACAGTCATTAGTTTCATACTTGTACATTCTTTATTGGCCAAGCTTCTGTTAATAATGAATCACTTAGCATCTTTTCCATGACTCGTCTATTCTCAGTGCAGTACCTCATCTTGAAATATCTCTTTGTTCCTTACCCCTCATGTATTTTCTGTTTGGTAGCTCCCTCCAAGGAGATGTTTTCTTTCTGCTTCATAGTGGGGCTTTGATGCTGCAAACAGCCGTGCACATCAGAAACTAATGAAGTGAGTAGTCCCATTGAACCTATGGGACCAGTTAATAGGTACAGTTACTCACTTGTGCAAATGTTTGTGGAACCCAACTGCAGTCACTGCACGGAGTTTAGGTGCTATCCATTGCAGCTCAGCCGTGGAAGTCGTTACATTCAGATCAATACATTTCATATTGAGTTGTTTTCAAAATATAAAAGCATCAGTTCCTGAAAAAGCCACCCTTCCTAGCCCACAAGAAAAATTCCAAAGCTCAAAATAAAAAGAAAGCATGCATTGAAACTCACAAATAAGGTCTGCAACGCTGATAAAATGACAGCTGTAGCAAATTGTGAGTCACCAAAAAACAATGCTTTAATCCAATGCCTGCTGAAGTGTAAGGGGAAGTCTTCTGTTAACTTCACTGGTGGTTAGATCTGGTCCTCATTTAATAAGACAAAGCTAGATGCATCTCCAATTGTACATAAATTATGTGATAAGGGGTTTTTAACGTATTCCGTTTCCCAGCAAATGGCAAGTTCTATTGCATCCTCAAATAAAACTAAACACTAGTGTTCTTTTTGTTGTTGCTTTTTAATGAAAGTAAATATGGCAATGAGTAAATGCAATTAGTACAGAATATACTGTGCTTCTTATAACAACAAATTGAGCATGACACATTGACCCCAAATTTTCATCATGCCTCAGCCTTTAACTGCAAATACCAGAAACTCAAGCTCTGTTTGCAAGGACAAACAACCTCAAACAGCCAAAGCACTTTAAACTGAAGATTGAGCCCCAGGTGTTTTTTAATAACCAGATTTTTCAGTGAAGCTGCGTAATGATGCAACTTAGATTACGGCTTTAATTTTTTGGTTGTCTCATGCTATTGTACTTTTTAGTTTGCAGAAGTGAAGGGGCCCATACCTAGTACAATGATACAAAGAGCAAAGATTCACTAACATTTTGCAAGTCTTCAGCTTTTTAGACATGAAACTCAAATTTAAGGTGTGAAGCTCATTCAGTGAACATTTATTGAGCCTGGCCTTTTCCACTACGTCTTTACTCACCATCATAATTAGAATGTCCCTGCAATGGGTTTAAATGTTTCTGTTAATCCTTTCCACTTCTGCCTGCATTCTTTTCATATTGTTTCCTGCCATTAATACAATAAAAATGTTAGCCACAAATACCAGATTCCTAATGGAAAAGCAAAACAAACTAAAACCAGCCAGCACCACAACTGAGAAATATTATTTTTCCCTGATATTCCAAAATATTACTAGGCAAGCAATTGAGGTTGCATATACAATATGCATTGTTAACTAAGTTCCATCCATTGTTTATACATGGAAATCACAATTACTGATGCTCACTGTGTTACAGAGCAGTTTCTTGCATATATTAGGGTTGTCTGATTAGAGAAAGATGGTCTCTTGTTTAAATGAGAGGACCATAATTGGTACTTTTGGCTTCTCCTGCTCTTGGGAAAACACCTTCATTTTTAGTTTATGGTAAAATGGGGCAGACATTACTTCTTTAATGTCCTCCAACATAGAGATGTTTAATGAATTTAAACTTTTATTTTGCTGGGAGTTCCTAAAAGGTAGAAGGCTCAGAAGAGAAGATCTTAATATCTGTTTTTAGTGCAAGATGGATTTTTCTTGTAATGTGTCAGCTCATTTGTACAATGCAATAAGTAGCCTCTGATTTTTTTTTTTTTTTTTGCTCATTACTTAAGCTGTTCAAAGTTTCTGGCTGTTCTTGAATAGTTATATGAAACATTTCCAATTAGTTTATTGACATGAAACTGGTGAGGAAGTTAACTTAGAAATCTGAATTCTGTATAGGACAAATTAGAGGTAGTAGTTAAGGTCTTAATCTATTTATTACAGTATATATGTTTGGAGATCGGATCCCCATGTGCACCATTACCTCAGCATATAAAAAATAAAATAAAAAAGTAGGCGCTTCTCCATGGAGTTTGTTATCTTAAGTGTAATACAGGAGCAAAAATTTATAAAGAGCACGAAGAAGCATTGAAACAGTACTAGTCAGCATATAGCAAACTGTTGCTGTTATCAATGTTATGAATATTTTTGTTACTCCTTGAAGATTAGGTTTCTGAGAAACTCAAGAGTTGCTTCTGATAGTGAATATAAAAGGTACAGGAGAGAAAGAAGTCTCTCTGTTATCTCACAGGTATATATCTTACATATTGACAGTATGTTCTGTAAGTCTCTCCCATAAAACCATCTCTTACAGAACAGTGTGAGTTGCAAAGAGCAGGTTCTGACCTTGAATTATGCTGAAAAATCGAGTATTTCCCATCTATTTATTCGATTTTTCATTTTATTACATGTATTTTGATATATTTTGCTATATTTTTGAGACTCTACTGCTACGTGGTTCAATAGTATAAATTCAGTCTGTAATCTCCTTGGATTGAGGGTCATTTTCTTCCAATTGTCTGTGCAGTTGTTGCTTCAGCTGAGCCTCTGTCTAATTTAAAACAATAGCAATAACTTAAAATAAATATGTACTCTGAAGATGCCTTCAATGTTCCATTTTTTTTTAATGAGAAAGTGATGGAAAATGGCAGGAGGTTCAGAACACAGTGGATCTGCTACCCTTCCCGTATTTAAGTTCCCTTCTTCTTCCCGAACCCCTTGGTGGTGATTCTGGGAGTATTGCAGTGTCGGGTCAAAATGCAGGACTTTAAAAACAATTATTGTTGTACAAGCAGGTAGCTGAAATATCTGTCTGCCTAGTTCTCTCTAAGAGCTCTGTGTCCAGTGCCAACATGAGGAATGGACTTCTGCCTAGTCCTGGCTCCCAGCTCCTCTCCACACCTGTCAGTGCTTCAGCTCCTGAGGCTGTGAAGGTGTTTGGTGCACACAGGAGGACAGCAGGAAGACCGTAGAGGAAAATGACAGAGTTGCAGATTTACCTTCTCCCCACCTTTCTAACCCCTGTTAAAAAAGAAACAACCAGCAAAACGAAACAACTCCCACCCCAAAACTGCAAAGATGCTTTCTCAAGAGTCTGTTTAACAAGTCTTTGCATAGTGGTGTATAATTTGACACCACATGATTAAAAAAAAAAAAAAAATTAGGTGCCACTGAAAGCTGTTTTAAAAGACTCTGCATGGACGTTCCAACTACAGCGGTATTTCAGTAGTTCAATCTGTATTTAGTCTCAGCACATCAGCAATAGCACTGAAACCTGTTAACACTTGTGAAGTTCCACGTTTGAGGCCTTTCATTTGAAAATATAACTGCAATGCTAGGCAAAGTAAAAGTTTAAAAGGTTATCCTTCATCTTTTCAAACCAATGGCAAAAAAATCCTAATCTAATTTAGTTTGCATGAATGTATTTTTTGGCCTCCCTGGAATATGACTGTTCCTCATTTTTCTCCAGCTGTAAATAATACGACTTAAATAGCTCCGTGAAGCAGCTCTATTATTTACTGGTCAAAAAACATTACAAATGATTGAAGGGTTTTTATGAAAGAGGTGGCTGAGAATTGTTCTCATTTTCTTCCAATTGAAAATTTAATGTTTGTGGCATATTGCAGGGGCAGTGTGTATCCACAGGCAGATAGAAAATCTGAGACATTAAAATATTTTAAGGGTTACATGTCTCTGTTTTCTCATGTTTGCAAGTATTTAGTATATTTAAAACATTAATTTTTCAGAAGTTGTTTTTGCATACCATGTTTGAAGTGTTTCTGAAATGTGTTCTGATTTAGACGCTGCTTACTGGCCTGATTGAAATCGAGTCTGTCGGAACAGGCCCAAACCATACAGTGGAGGAAGAGATAGAGACATCCAGGAGATTTCCAGAATCACAGAGTTTGCTGTTAACAAGATGCTTCACTGTGATTTCCCCCATGCAAATGGGAGAGGAGTGCAGGTCATAAGTCTTTTAAGAGCAAAGGTAATATCTTTGCATGCCACCTTGGAAAACCTTAAGCCGTGTTTCCCATTTTCCCCTTCGTGAAAGCAGGGGGAGCCTTATGAGAGATTTGATTGAAAAAGTCAATTCTAGCATTATTTAAATATTGACAGTATCACCTTAAAATGATTATATCCTAAATGTTGTACGTGAGTGCTGTGGAACAGTAACACGTGCACACACTCTTCCAGCTGCACAGTAAAATTTATGAACCTCGCACTTCTGGCATCATTGGTATCACTGTAAGGACAATAGTTTTGCAATAACAGTATTTCTACTGTGGTATGTTGTGGTTTTATTATTAAGAAAATGGTAACTCCTGGAGTTTGGTTTGGGGTTTTTTTTAAACACCAAGAGCTTTTATTTTAACTTCATAGTTTTATTTTTATGCAAATAAGGTCATGCATACATGTTTTTAAAATATTCCTAAGGGGTTTATTTTTTACTGTCTACAGCTTTAAGATAAATTCATTTCTAAAAGCGCTTCTTCTTGGACAACACCTATTGGTTGACGAAGTTGAAAATGTATCTTGAAGTTGATTTCCTTTTCTATATCATGCTGTCCATGGGTGATGCTCAAGCCCATGCAGTTGATTTTTTTTCAGGCACAATCCATTCAAATTAGCTTTCATCTTTTTTCTGTCTTTTGTCAAATCAGCTGTTGACTGCTACCATGCCATCCCTTACCTCAGTTATTTCACTCCTTTCTAACTTTATTGTACAGTGAGTCAACCAGAGTTGGTTAAGCAAATTATGAAAAATTCTTGTGATCATAAAAACTTCCTCAACTGCAAGTGATGACTCTGCTTCATATGTACCATCTTCTTGCTCCAGCAGCGTTTCTTCTGAATCTCAATGATAAGTATCTCAGTTACCTTTTCGTCACTTTTAACATCAAACTCTCCGCTCCTCCTCTTGCTCTATTCCTTTCTGCCCCAATGATTCAACATTTTCCCCCATAACTCTGTATTCTCTCCACTTTTTGTGACTCCTTCCTCTATTCTGTCTTCCCCATTGCCTTTTTCTAATCTATAGCTCTTCTGAGATTAATTTTATGAATGGTTTATGTATACTCAAGACCCGGAGTGCTCAGCCTGGGGCAAATAGAAGGAAGGTGTCTCATCCTGTCTTATCTCTGACAATGACCAAAATTTTGGCTCCTCTGTCAGAAAAAAAAAAAAGAAAAAAAAAAGAAAAAAAACCACAACCAAACAAACCCCAAGCTTCCTTTTTTTGGTTGTTTCTTCCATCAGTTAGGTTCAAGACTCCTTCAGCATGTTGCAAAAGCAATTACCTGAAGCTCCTCTTTTTGGGCACATGGTGTGACTCCTGGGCATGGTCCTGTGCGGGGCCAAATTTGGATTTGATGATCGTTGTGGTCCCTTCCAACTCGGCATATTCTGTGATATTTTGTGATTTTTGACCACACTCTTTCTTTCAGGAAAAATCATTACAGAATCCCTGATGGTGAAATTTTGGGTTGTGCTCTGTTCTTTCCAGAAGTATCAGAAATGCATTATTCCTTGAGTTGAGCTATTGGAGAGAGCCCTCGATGGTTGCAGAATTTTTTTACCCTGTGATAATGAACCATTTCTAGGTTTGTGTTTTGAGAGCAAATATAAATGAAGTAGGTCCTTTTAAGAATGACATGAACTGAATTAAATGTCCCCCTTTTTAAAGGCTGAAGACTCAAATCCTGCCCTTATGATGCACTATTGCATTTTTTTTTTTTTTTCTCTGAGTGACCCAGCTGGAGTTGTGCCTTTTCCTCACTAGTCTGCCAAGGAGCCTTTGTGCTGAATCGCTGACTATTTGTACTGTAATTGGCTTGGACTTCTAGGGTGAGGGGTGCACTGAATACTTCTCCTTTTTGCCCACTAATTGTTTTCCATGCCTCATGGTGCATTTTCTTCAGATTTTCAGTGCTCCTGGAATATTTTATTTGGAGCTGTATGTGTAGAAAAACGAAAACTGTTTCAATTTGATTAATTTCTTAAATGTTGCTTGTCAGTTTAAGGAAATTTTGAGCAGTTTTCCTTCTTGCTGAAGGGGGAGTTTTAGACTATCTTAAGACTTCCTGGAGGTAACCAACTGTCAAAAAAATTCTCAACCATTTTTTGTTACAGCTATTCCAGCCAAGATTTGTTTCTATTCCTTTATTGGTCCTTTCAGAATAAACAAGAAATAATAGAGTAGTTGCACTTACATTGCCCTATTCCCCATTTCCCAGGCAAATCAAGGGCGTCTCAGCAGCAGAAGGATAAGATAAAGTTGTGACTACAGACATTGTATGGGGTAGCAGGAAGGTGATATGAACCAGTGCAGTGGCTTTTTCCTTAAGAGCTGTATTTCAGATTGCTCTTTCTGTAGCAAAAATCAAAATTTTTTAGCAGATAGATTGGTGCTGTAGTATACTTTGCATAGATTTCCACTGGGCTGGCATTGTTTCCACAAGAGTATTTGAAATCACTGTAGGGATGCGTGTGTGGGCACTAACACACTTGTCAACTAAAATTACAGAAGCCAAAGGATGGGATCAATTTAGGAAAGAGATGCAGAGATGCAGGCCTAGCTGCAGAAGACAGGCATCTTCTGTTACAGATGTAATTGTGGGCATCACCCACATTTTTTGGGGGGAAGGGGAGAAGAACAGAAAAGATTAGGAGCCTATGTGACCTCATTGGCTCATCAGCTCTGGAAAAATCAGTCCATGAGTGATTTGCAGCAGTAGAAAAGCAAATCTTTTACAGAGGTGGGCATGAAAGTAGCACTGAAATGCCTTCTGCGCTGGGGTTAGAAAAAGAAAGATTCCTTTGGGTGCAGGTCCCATCAGGTTTGGCTTCAGTTCTCTCAGCAGTTATGCTTCCTTGAAACTGCAGGACACCTTCTTAGTCAAAAAGACATGTTTCTTTAGGAGTTTATCTTGTGAATGTCTACCTGAGAACCTCCAGTTGTTTCAAAGTGTATTTCCTTGAGAACAACTGGGGGGGGAGGGAGGGGAGGGAAGGGGAGGGGGGAGGGAAGCAAGTGTTGTCTGATAAAGGAAATCCTTCACTATTCATACATATTTGGGTTATTTGAGAAAAGAGGAAATTGCTAAGGATTAGGTTTACAGCACATGAGCATGTCTCAGAAGTGCTACTCTGTAAGGCTTGTCAAGGAAAAAAAAAAGCCAATAAATCCCAGTAGGCTTCCAGAGTTTTGCATCCTGTAGTTTATTACATTTGTCAGTAAAAGCAGCAAGGATTATGGAAGTAGATTTATTAATTTTATGAAATCCTGGCACGAAGGATTGGTGGCCCTCTGATAGAAAATGAAGTGGAACTATTTTGCGAAAGACAAACACTGTGTACTTGTAGTGAAAAGTTATTATTGCAGCAAACCTGTTGCAAATAAATCGCTGTAGTAAATCCCTTGGAAGTCACTTGCCCGAAAGTCAATGGGATTATGTTTTATGTCTCCTTGTGTAAAAGAAGATCCTTGGTTTCAATGGGTGTTCAAATTCCTTGGGGTAGTATACAGAATTAAACAGCTAATCATAACCACTTTGGAAAAGTTCCCTGTTGGTGTTTCAGTATTTGTTATTAGTGCCTTAAAGGCACACTCTGCTAAAATAAAGGTTCCTTTTCTTTACTTTCAGTATCTTGGTACAAGGTGTCCTTTAAAAGACTTTATAATATTTGATCTTTGTCAGAATCTGCCGTCTGTATGTTGAGGGGAAACAAGGACAGTAAGTTGTGCTATCAGAGGTATTAATTGAAACATTATGATTAGACCACTTTCATGTAAATGCCTTTTCTCAAAGTCCTTAAGTCATATCCATCTGAAAGCAATTGTACACTACTTGCATAATATCGCTTCAAGGACTCTGTTCTGGTCTAGTAGGTAGGTAGTAGGCAGGTTCCTGACTAGATACCTGCATCACAGAGATAGCAGTTTCACTTGTCTGTAAATAATTTGGTCCTTTCAGTGGGAATGGGTAACAAAATCCTGTTTTCTCATAGAAATGGTTCGCCTTGGGAGAAGGTTAATGCCTGGGCCATTGTCATAGATGCTTTTCTCTTTCTTTGAAATAAGGAAGTTAAGTGTCCACCCTGGTACTGCAGTAGGCCCTTAGTAATTATAGCAGTTTATTTCATTTTTGTTTCAAGTAGTAATTACTTTAATGCATACAAAATTTAAAAAATAAGTTTGGCTTTTCATTTGTACCAGTGTTAACTTTTTTTTTTTTGCATAAATTTAATTGGAGGATACAGCTCCTTTTTGCCCAAGATACTTAAATAAACTCTATTCCCATTGCATCAAAACAATGATTAAAATCATAAACCTTAACATCCTGGGAACCACTTAAGAACTGTTATCCCCATTTCACAAGGACAAAAGAACAATTTCCGTAAGGTCACAATAAATGAGTTTCTTGTGATGAAGTCCGTGAGTAACTACACATCAACAAACCATCCTTTCCTTATTGCAGAGGAGGAATGACATGTTCCAGGCTCTGGTCTATCACTGCCTCTTCCCCTCCTCTTTGTGTCTGATCTCCTCTGCAACCCAGGGACCCTCACAACTCATCCAGCTGGCTAAACATCCCCACACTCTGTGATCTGCACTCTCATTGTCCCTTGCTTTCCCCTGCCCTAGTTTCTTTTGGAAAGAAAAGAGGATGTATTAATGGGAATGACACAATGCCATGCCTAGCCAGACTGTGGACAGTAAGGGGATTAGGAAAGATGAGTGGGACACACACCATGATGGGAAGGTGCTCACTAAGTCTAAAGTTCTCAAGTCTGTTGCAGCCAGGCAGATTGGCATGGATCACAGAAAAGAGTTTATCCTCGTTCTAAGGAAAGTTTAAAGGTCATAGTGGTTACAACACTGTAGCTGCTCTACAGCTTCCTCCCTCCATGCAAGCCTTACTGAGATTTTCACAATGACCCAAGAGTTAAGTCCATGTCTATATGTGTCTTGTTGTATGAATGCAAGTGTGTGTGCATCTATGTAGTATCTGTATGTAGAAGTAGGATGCTTATCTGCGTGTAACCAGTTGAAATGGAAATGTAGACCTTCTGGTATGAATTTCTTTCTTCTCCAGAATCTGAGTTTATACCACTAATGAATGTAAATTACACTCACAGTTGTACTGGAGTGTGAGAGTAAGACCTGCTACTGAATTTGTCACATCATTAACTTTTTTTTACAAGTACTTATGCACAATGTGTTACAGTTCTGTAGGGGTTTTCTTCCTCCCCACCCCCCCCGCCCCCTTTCTTTTTAACAGTTCTGAAGAGCTTGTTCCTATGTCACAACCAGTATTGGATTTGCTTTTAAGGGAAACACCACACCTTGTAGATCAGTCTTCTAATAAACCTCAGACCTCCACTGTTTCTATCACTTAATTTAGAGTTTCTGAATCTTGGAAAGAGGGTGATTTCAGTGTGTTCCCATTCCTATGCTACAGTGCTATAGTGCAGTCAAAGCATTTTTCCACGTGGTCATAGTACTGTTATTACTATTGATTTTGACATACCAGGGTTCCGATGTGGATGAACACAAGCAGTTCTCCTAAAACCATAATAGCATTTTCTTCCATTATTTTCCCACATTCACAGTTGTTTTCTCTTTTCCCCCTTCTTTTTCCTTCCTTTTAAGAACTTTCCTTTAACTGTACTTTCTCCCTGAAAGGTTATTTTTAACTCGGTGCTAGTTTGTAATGAAAATAGCACATTATTTGTGTGTCTTCATTATTATTTTTATTCAGAAATAACAAAATAAAAAAATTTAGGACATAATTCATTTACATTCCAAATTTTTCAGTTTGTGATGTCTCAGAAAGGAACCTTATTTCAGAATTGGTCAGAAAATCTGAAAGATAGCCCAAATTCACCAAAATATGTTGGTTCCTAAGTCCTTTTTGACAATCCTTTACATTAATTTTATGCTGTGTTTAAAGGACTAAATATTTCTTGAATCTGGTTCTAAATCTTTTATTTGAAAGGAGCATTATTTACAGTCTTTAAATGTGGTTGATAGTGAGAGTTAAGGCTTAATTTAGAAACTCAGATCTGAATCCTATTAAAACCGTTCGAGTTGTAAAATATAACTTAGTATGAATGGGATTAAGGAAACCATCCAGTGCTTTAATTAAAACCAATGAAAAATAGCAAGATTTCCTTCTGTCTTCCTCAGCCTAAAAACATCTAATGCGAGCAGCTCCTGGGAAACTTGTGGGTTTACTTGCATACAGATGGAAGGATTATATGCGTGCTGTCATTTGCCATAGATTTCAACAGCGGTTTCCTCATGTCACGGAAAGTGTGCCATATAAAGCAGACATGTGTTTTCCAGGTATGTAGAACATACATGTCTGTGTCTATAAACCAAGCAGAACATAATTGTTTTGTCAGAATCTGGACTGACATGGTATAGTAGTTTCAAAAGGATTCGCAGGGCTTTACCCAAGAGGACAGCTACAGCACAAAAATACTAATTAAGATGAGCTTTTCAAAGTTGATAAGTGATTTGGTGTTTGATTTTGGTTACCCAGCTGAAGGTGCATTAAAGACTGAGGTACAGAGTGTACTTTTTTTCAATTAGGACTACCACAAGCAGCTCAGATTGAAAAGTAAAAGTAGCCTGAGCTCCTACTGAGTTGTTTGGGAAAACTGTGGCCTTATTTCTCTTTCTTCACGTTGTGAGTCAAAGCTGATTGGAAATAGAGATGGAAGGGAAGCATTTTCTCACCTGGGTTAGCCTGTTACTGTGCCATGGTCATGAATAAAATTTTTACATAAAAGAGTCCACTCCTGTTGATTGACCTAGGAGAATGAATAAAGATGTCATGGCCATGTCTTTCCTTTGAGTCACTCAAAAAAACAGCATTTGGATTTCTTTGACAAGAAGTCTGTGTTAAGATTGCTGTTGCATGTACATGAATTGCATAATTCCTCTGAAAGTTCTAAATAATGTAAAATTGAATAAGTCCACCCTATTTAATTTCTTTATCTGCTTCTGGTTTAGTTTTGTTTGTGGTCAGCCTCTAAAGAAGACTGGATGACCCAGACAGAAATGACAAAAATTCTCACTATGTATTAAATTGGCATTACATCTTTCAGCATGAATTTGGGCTCTGTTAGAACTTTTAGGAGTCGTTAGTGCTTTGCGGAATTTTCCCACACCTGCTTAAAATATGTTGGTTGCAGTGCATACTGCAAAGTGGGGTTACTTGGCTTATGATGGATAAATCCCAGCTGCAAAGATCTAACATATCCAGAAAAGAATACAGCAATTTTTTTTTTTTTTAATTTAGTCAGAAGTACTTGCTAATCTTCCTGTCTCAAGCGTTGCTTTCACTGTACAATGTGCAAGTGCTCAGCTTTATGGAAGAAGTAGGTGGGGGAATACACTGATTGATGAAAGAACAGGAAAAATCTAAATAATGAAGAATATTAAGCATTCAGAGTATTCAATATTTAAGGTCAGTAGAAGGTTTTGGAGAAGGAGTGGGAGAAGGAGGGAGTGAGAATAAGGTTCAGTGAAAAATGCCATGGGGAGCTGTGGGCTTTGGGAACAAGAAAGAGCATTGAAAGTTGATGAGTAATTGAGCTACATGGGATAGATTAGCTCATTAAGTTCTATAAAGTTCCCTGTGGTGCTTACCCTCAGGATGTTAGAGTAGGCGTTGGTTAATAGGAGACTAGGGAGAGGGATTTGGGAAGAACAGGGGAGTATGCATAGGGTGGGATACTGGAGCTAGATGGGGAATTGCTAGAAGCTGGGAAAGTATCACGGGGAAATATCGCGTGTTCCTGCTGTATTCTCATGCTCCTTCAAGAGCATCTACCTTTCACCACTGTCAGAGTGGTTTAGTTTACTGAGTCACTATGGGTGTTTTTTTCTGCTTTTCTGTTAGCTTTTATAGTTTCTGTGAAAGGCTGAAGGTTTGCCCACCTGTGGTTAGCTGGCACATGAGGTGAACGAGTAGTGCCAAGCAGAGAAGTCTGGAAATAGCATAGCTGGAAAGGCAGATCCCCCTGTGGCAACAGGCAATTGGTTAGGCCACTTTGGGATGAGGGCAAAGAGGAGTTAGAAGGTGGTGGGAGTAGAAGCTAAGGATGGGAGTAATTACCTTCTGCTCTAGAATTCTTAATCCTACTCTCTAGAATTGTGTTTTTCCCAAACACAAATCTGTTCTTGTGAACTCCTGGGCATAAAACCATCTCTTGCCGCAACCCATTGCGTAGGTCATCCGATTCCATTCACCCCCTTCACCCAGCTAACTTTTCTCTTAAGTTTAATAATGCTTTCTGGCATGGGGATTTGCTTCAATATTGCAAAATATAATGGAGAACTCTTCATTGGGTGGTACTGCTTGTGTTGGCACTGCGACAACAATCATAAAAATTAGATTTAAACAATAAGTAGCTTTGTCAAACAATCTAGCTGTTCTTGAAAAACGTGGTTTCCTCCAGCATTTTCAGTACATTTTAATAATATGGGAAGTTCAGTATTTTGTTAGCAAGAAGGCTTTGGACTGGAGAACCCTAAGAAGATGAGATGTAAGCAGAATAATTTCTGAACTATTTGCTCCAGATTTGTGTCTGGCAGTCTAGTATCTTCCCGCTCCATGTACCCATGGGAAGAAAAGATATTGGTGGCTAGCTGTTTCTACCACTTTGCCACTGTGATCTGCGTCACATCAGCAATGTCAGTCATTCACCTTTGAGAATAATATGTGCACATCCACAGAAATGAGAGATATTATAGCAGAATATTATATAAAAAGATATACTTAAAAAGTTTCAGATCTCTGTGTCTTTGTAAAGTTAAAATGATCCCAAGATGCTTAGCAAAATTAATAATTAATTTTTCAGCTTTAAGTTTGTGTGCTACGTATTTGAAGGAGGTGCAGAATTCATTACATTCAGCACTCTGCCTTCAAAGAGGAACTAAACCAGACTAAGCAGTACTGGAGCCACTAAAATCTCAATAATACTTTTTGATAGCTAGTTATTATTTAATTTTAATGGCATTATATTGCGTAAACATGGTTCAATAGAGTACCTAAATATTCCAGTCAAGATCAGGGCTGTGCTGTTCAAGGGTTTGCAGACAGAAACCAACATGTGTTTTCTACCATGTTATGGGAAACAGTTTCCACCCAAGAGTTAGCTAAGAGTTTAATCCTGCAATTAGTATGCTCTCTGCCCAGAAACTATCACTTGCAGCATAGCAAGACAGATGGATTTCGGATTAGAAAGAAATCTCTCCCACAATGGAGTAATGCACAATTTATCAGATATAACTTGGGACAGTGGTTCATATTCCTCTGAAGCATCTCTGGGAGACAGGATATCAGAAAATTATTATTTGTGTTTCATTCCAATACAAAGTGGGACCCATTCTGTCAGTCACTGTATAAACAAATAGTAAGAGACAACTCTGGTTCTTAAGATTTTACAACTTAAATAAGCAAGGCTAACACAATTGTACAGGAAATACAAAGACATGGCAAGGGAACATGATTTGCCTGTGATCACAGAGTTAATTGGTGATAGAGCAAGGAGCCAGATCCAATTGTTTGAATTCCCAGCTCAACAGTCTGTACTACAGTTGACCTTACTGTTAGATGATTATTAGTTTCTTTTGACTTTTGGTGAATTTCTTCTATTTTCATGATTTTTTCTTTGTATTTGGTGTTATTTCTTTGCCAGAATTGCTCTATAGAGAATAAGCCCCAGGGGGAGTAGGAAACTTTGTTCTTATGTGAAAAAGAACAAAACAGTAATAGGACTATAATTGAGGTAGATTTAAATGTTTCTATGTAATAGAAAGCAGTTCTTCTTACTGGAATGTAATACATATATATATATATATATATATATATATATTTAAAAAGTGTACCATCAAGGATTACTTTAAACAGAAGTAGCACCTGGCTTTGAAATTAAAGAATATAATCTGTAACAGGTACATATCTAAAGCATGAAGTAATTCCTGGCATTCTTCTGTTGATATTGTATCTGAAATGTGGGGAGAAAACATTAGAATCCAAGAAAGCTACACAAATTATTTTATTTTATGATTTTTTTCCCTGCAAGTGTATGAACAAGCATTACAAACATGCCCTACACCTGTAAAATCTAGTTATACGGCAGGTAACCAGGGAATATGGTCTTGTTTTAAAATGAGATCTGCACATTGAATCAGTGAGAGAACAGCTGGCTTAGAAATCAGCCTGAAAATCAGAATAATCTATGAAAGGTATTTGTGTTAGCATTGAAGATTTTTGCGTGCTGTCAGTGCAGAACACAGCCTCTGAGCTTGGTGGATTTAAGGAAGTGGCAGGTATGGCTTTCTGGAATGGGTTACCTTTTTAAGAATGGAAGGCTCAGTTAAAATTTAGTTCTGAGCAAGCTCTGTGAGCCCCTGTGATTTACTGCTGAACAACGCGAGTGCATATTTTAAAATATGTTTTCGGTCAAATTCTTGTCAGGTTATTAGCAAATAAGGCTATGGTCATTTCTGCCACATGTTACTGCTTTTTGGGCAAGAGCTCTTTTGACCATCAGCATATATACTGATATGCCTTTGCATCTGATAAGCAATAGCAAGGCAAATGAAAAAATAGAGGCTGCTGTTTAATAGTCAAATACAAATACACTTGGAAGACTAACTAAAACAAACTCTGGAGAGGCATTCATGGATATATGGAATAAATTCCTTATGCTGGAACTGTAATCCAATGATTAGGCTTTGTCAAACTGTACTGTGTCCAGGAGCAATCTACCAGCATCGAAGGCAGAGCAGGCATTCGCTTAGTGCAGCATCTCTAATTCTAAGGTTAGTGTGTGAATCCCATGTTTATCACAAACAGTTGATGCAGCTACTTTTAATCCTCCCCTTTACAAATGCCATTACAATCTGAGTGGGGATGCTTTTCCCTTGGGTTTTGCTTGAAATAAGGCCTGTACAAAATAATTTACATTAATTTTAAAAAGGAGGGTATAAGAGAAAATTGACTGAAAGCAGACCAAACAAAAAGCTAAAATTAAATGGAAAAACCCCCTGTTAGTATGGAACAGACGTGCCCACACACAGACATGCTCCAAAATAACTAATTGTATGAACTAAACCCAACTGTTATTTTGGTTCAATTTTTGTGTGTGTGCGTGAAGCCCGAGGACCCTTGGCAATTAAAACGTAATTGTTCTTGTGGTGCAAATATTAACAACCAGTCTAAAGTCCTTTTAAATTGCCAGTGCAGTGTAAAGTAGACAGAGGGCTGATGAAAATGAGGTCAGAGATAGCAAGACTCTTCACATTTTATAAGGATTTTTAGGAGACAGCACTTGCCAATCGAATGAGGTAAAAGAAAGGAGAGGAGCGGTCGAAGGGTTTGCAGTGAAAAAGCAGATTGAGGATAGCAGAAGAAATATGTTAAATGAAAATCCACAAATACAAATGGCAAAGGATCAAAGGTGAGGGGCTGTGTAGGAGGGAGGTGCTACTGATTCTCCCAGACATTCAGGGATGGAAAAATTCCATTAAAACTAAGCACCTGCTGCTTAAGATTCAGGCTTCAAAATTACAAACTGTGTCAGTAAAAGCATTTTGCTTTGCAGTTTAAAGGGCAACTAAAGGAAACAGCCAAAGGATTAGGAGGTGGAAAAAGAGAGAATGGGGAAATATTTTAATGAAACTGATCTGTGCACATTTGAGGTGGGGTATTGCTTAGGCACGGCTGGTTTCAATATGATTTTAATTTTTGTTCCCCAGCTTTTCAGTTGTCTTCTTGAACAAAAAGAGACTTTAGTTTAGTAAGGGGATAGGCAACCATTCTTTGGATGGCTTCCTAACCTTGTGCCTCATTCCTCTTCGTGGGTGTGCCTGACTTAAATTTCTAGTTGTTAATCCTACTCCAGTCTTTGTGGGGGGAGGAGAGATGACTTCTTGATTCTTTCGCCCACTGTAGGGTAGAATGCAAAACTGAAGTCCTTGAGATGGAGTAAAGGCTGGCAAATGTTAGAAACCACAAGAACTTTGATAGAGAACCATCCTGTATTTAACTGACATGCACACTCCCGCACTGGCAGGCCTGCAGAACCAAAAGCCATACTGAGCTTGGTTTGACATGGCTGTTTCTCCTGCCCCATACTGCTTTGATATTTGCAAGAGGACGAGTTGAATATCACATGACAGGGATTGGCAGCAGACAATGGAAAGCAAGAGAACTATTCCCAGTCCCTCTACACTTGAGGCAGAATTGATCAAGTTGCCACTTACAAATCAATGGAAAAAAACCCAGCCTAACCTGCAGTGTTCCTTCTCTCTAGTTCCACTTCTAGTCTCCAGTTTAACCACGCTATTTCCCTTTAAAGAATTTAGGATTAACCTGATGATTTCTTTTAAATAGGAAATAGGAAAAAAAAGAAGTGGCTAAAAAGAGTTATGTGTCTAGAATTTTACTTTCCCTTGCTCAGTGAAGGGATACTCTCTCTAGTTGTCTACTTTGAATACCAGATGTCTCTGCCCAGTCAAACTGAGGCATCCTGAAAGAGAAAGATTTTCAGATGTCCTCAACTTTTATTGGAAACTGAGCCCCTTTAAAGATGTCTTGAGTATGACACTTAAAGAGTCATCCCAGATTGCGAACTGCTTTTTGAAACTCAGCCAGCATTTTAGTAGCCTATGCCTCAAGGAGTCTGGGCACCTTACCCAGAAAGAGCTAAAAATGTAATTTGCAGTTCTCAAAGTAATCCAAAACAAAGTATCAAATCCCTTCCCATCTTCCCTTGCCAGGGAAGGTCCCTGCACGCTGAAACGGGCCTCATTCTGCTGCACAGGAGGCAGCAGAAGGAAATGGAGGGTGGAGCGGGAGAGATTTTGGAAGAATGATGGGGCTGTGCGTAGTGCTCAGCCCTACTTAATCACAGATGCCTTGCTTGAAAATCGAGTTCTAAATATCTCCATGGTGCTCAAACATAGAGTTACCTGGCTGTTGGCTGGGCTGAAGAATTTCAACCAACAGAATTTCCTTGGCTGTGCTTGCAGCTGATGGCTTTTTCCATTATTTTAATACTCACTCTGCAGATGCTTATTCAGTGTGGGTCACCAACCAGGCAAGAAAGTGTCGACCGACTATTGAATTTTCCAAATGGGAAGGTTTATATGCCTGTGTATTGTGGCCACAGAGGAACAGAGGTATATTATTGTAAAAAGACAAAGATCAGGCATCTAACTAAATGCCTGATCTTTGTCTTTTTATAATAATATACCCCTTCTGAGACTTAATCCTTTGGCTAAAACAAGGGATTGTTGAGGAAAAATTAATCAATGTAGAAGTCTTAAAAAGTGATTTAAAGTAGTTCTGCTACAGGTGGACTGAAGACAGCTTCATTTCTCAGTTTCTTTCTCTTAACAGGCTAAGATAGATGTCATAGGACATTACTCATCCTATATTAATGAATAAATAATCTGTACTAATATACAGATTAGACACTTCCTTAGTTACAACCTGATCACCAAGGAAGGCCTGGATTAAACCCACCACAGTTCTGGTGAGCTTAAGGAAATTAGGCAAAGCAATTTGGTAGACTGCTTCTGTCAGAAACCATTTGCCACTGAGTTCACTTGCTATTCTGTCCATCAACTCTTGCTGCCAAAGGAGCTGTTACAGTGGGGTTTAGTACCTTCAGACTGGAATGCCAAGTAGACCTGATGAGCAATCACGTCTGGTTTTGGAAAGAGAGAAGCATGATTGGAGCCATCACAAATAATCATCTTAACATAAATTCCCGCTATAAGGTGTACTGAAAAGAACTCGGTCTGTTCTTCAGAGGTATAAAAAGGGGACACAGAAAAACACTTTATCTTCTGCACAATCTCTGTTCTGATGTCCAAACTCACAAAAGGGTACAGAAATAACTAGACAAAGGCTTCAAGGGCAGGCCACAAAAAAGTATTCCCTAGGAGCTGGAACATTGGGCTTGTGAACCTTGTCAGAATGTTGGGGAGCAATAAAGGCATTTTCAAAAGTTGCATAGGAGAACTTTTTGACTATTCTTTCGAATTTGTGTTAATGTAAGGCCCAAATGTTTTTAATTTTTTAGTTATTTTCACCAGTTGTTTGGAAAAACTGCTGCTACCCTGAAAAAAGTGCTACTTGAGCAAGCAAGGGAAATTATACCCAGCCTTAGGGTCAGGCTGTGTACGTTCTTCCGTGTGCATTGTCTTGCGTCCCTGAATTATCAGTTTCACATATCTGGGCTTCAGCTGGTTGCCTAAAGGGTAAGGAAGCGCTCATCTGCAAGGAAAAGCTCATCTGCTCCCGCTCTTGTGATGCACAGCTGACCAAGGGGATTACTTTTTGGGTCTCTGAAGATCCAACGAACCTAACTTACAGCTGGAGACAGGACACAGGAAAGGACAAAGTGGTGTGCTGAGGAGATACAGACACTTTCTGGGTTGGCTGGCATGTCTTATTCCAACATGCAGGCTCATACTAACCACAAGGCATGAGACTTGGAAATAGTTTCCACCAGGCTCGGTAGGAGGGCCCCAAGGAGCTGCTTCTTTTCCTGTTCAGCTGGGGGCATGATTCACCTTCCAGGATCATGTGAGTGTGTTGCAACTAGGCAAATCTCTGTCCTTACAAGAGGCTCATTTCAGATAGTGGTTTAATTTTCCTGGTTCCATACTAGGAGCACACTTACCACTAATTACTCTCCATGAGGTGCAGTAGTAAAGGCCTTTGGGTTTACAGTAAAGGTGTCTCCATGAAACAATGTGTGGCTTGTCCTTGTGAGTATCAGAGGAGGTTTAGGTAGCCCGTCTTAACCCCAGCCCTGTTGTGTGGAAACAGTTTTGCTTATGGGCATTTCAGAAATTCATATATGTTTTGCTCAGAAATAACCATTATGATCATATAGTGTAGCACAAGCCTTTCAGCCTCACTCTATAATTTCTGCATTAGGTACACAACCTGTGGTTAACCAGCAGCCTGTGGTGTGACTATATATTGAATTTTGTATTGATTACATTATGACTTTCCACAAATACGTTTTTAGCTTGGATTTTCAGTAGTTTGAGCTTGCTTCTGCAGGATTTCCCTTTTGGATTTTTGCAGGTATTCTTACTCTTTTTTGCCACGTGGTTCTTCAGCTCTTTCCTGCAAGAGCAATTTATCTTACCCTAGAAGTCTTTAACTTCCTTGTCTTGGGCTTGCACAGCCTGAATACACGTTCCATACTGTACAAAAGATGTGTAGAAGAAGCTGTTCCATGAACACTGGAACTAAATATTGTTTTCCTTCAGGCTTACATCCTTAATAAACTTTATATGTAATCCTTATGGTGACCCAAACTATCCCCATGTCCTTTATGCCTTGTCTCCCCAGGGGAGTACAGTATGTGCTAGATACATCTTACAGAGCTGTGTCTGTACTTACTGGTAAGCCAAACAGAATAGAATATATAGCAGCTGCATTCTTTGTGGGGTTTTTTAATGTCATCAGGGCAGGAATTTGGGCAGCTGGCTTTTACCAGTTGCCCTTTTTCACAGCACTGGTAAGAACTTAATTTTCCTTGGGATTTCTGCACTTTTTGTCAAGATTGACAGGTTCAGAAGTTACTGTGTGTGACAGGGACAAGGCAGACAAACAGATGACAGAAAGACAGCACAGACACATAAACTTGTTTCCTAACCTTAGGAAATGGAGTTATAGATTATTACCTGGGGAATTCACGGTTCTTCAAAATTGATACCTCTGGTAGTCTTACAGGTCATCTTCCTTCCTGTATTTCTTTGAATCTTCTCTTGAGGTCTTTGGGGGGTTTCAGTAAGGAGTGGGACCATGAAGAGTCTGTACAAAAAGTTAGGCCAAATTTTCAACATTGTGAGGCAATCTATGTGGGAAGACGTAGACACCACGATACTGCAACTTTTTTAAAGCTTTTTGGTGCCAAGAGTCCTCTCACAAAATTGTGTTACTTGAATACTGCAATTACGTGGGATTACTCTCAAATATGCAACCAGAGTGACGGAAATTATTTCCTTTACTCCAGCTGTCATGCAATATTAATTAGGTACAGTTAGTATAGTGATAACTATGCATTTCTTTGTATGCAGCTTCAGGTAAGAAAGTACTTTGATAAATGTACTTGGCAAAGGGTTTTTAGAATTATGTAGTTCATGCTTTGAATGCCTCAATGTTGGTTTAAAAGTGGCCTAATTTTTAAACACCAGTCTATAGGTATCACAAATAATCTATGTTTATGCTCTGCCTGTCAATTAATTCTTCTCACAATGCCTCAGTTTTTACATTCTTGACTTTTTTAAAGTTGGATGGTCCTCATACCTCTCCCATGGAAGTCAATATTGTCCAAATGAGAAGAAGGTAATATCAGATGGCTTGTAGATATTTCTAGTATTGATACTATTTACTGCCCTACTGATTTTACTATTTATTGCTTACTGATTTATTTATATCTGTGTTTTTATGGCACCTGGAACAAAGTTTACTTTT
Source organism: Empidonax traillii (assembly GCF_003031625.1). NCBI lineage: Eukaryota > Metazoa > Chordata > Aves > Passeriformes > Tyrannidae > Empidonax > Empidonax traillii. Next base: position 66,258 of record NW_020956730.1, on the reverse strand, counting down.
TTACTGTCATTTGAAAAGTTTGTCAATCCTCTCCACTCTCTGTTACTGATTCCTAGTAATCCTGCCAAAGTTTTTCACCCTCTCAGCTGTGCTGGATGCCAGGTGAACACTTTGTGTGGCTGGGCTCTAAGTGGGAGAGGGAATGGAAGCAGCAGTGAGGGCAGGAGGAGCAAGACTTTGAATATGATCTTCTTAATTCTTTTTTCTTTTCCCAATTATGAGTTGTTTTTAAAAGGTAAATCACCAGCTCTAAAGTAATGCCTCTTTCCTGCTGATCCTCCTTTAGGCCAGTTTCATAACCAGCTGATTGCACACTCCAAACACTTGACCTGTAGTGCACATGAGATCTGCGTGCAAACATATTGGCTTTGGGCCATTGCTGTTAGCTGCTGATGATGTTTCATTGGAATTGCAAAACTGTTATGTAGCAACACCGTGTTATTGGAAGAGGCACACGTGTTTGGTTTGCGTGGTAGGTTGACCCTGGCTGGATGCCAGGTGCCCACCAAAGCTGCTCCTAGCACTCACCTTCTCAGCTGGTCAGGGGTTGAAATAAGGACAGGGAAAAATCACTGTCATGGGAAAAACAAGCTCAGCTTGGGAAATATTTAGTCTAATTTATGACCCAAAACTACATCTTAAAAATACCTTCCCCCCAACCCCTCCCTTCTTCCCGGCCTTAACTTTACTCCTAATTCTCTACCTTTTCCCTCACAGTGGCACTGGGGAATGGAGAAGGGGATTTGTGGACAGTTCATCACAAATTTCTGCTGCTCGTTCCTCCTTAGGGGGAGGATTCCTCACGCTCTTCCTTGTTCCAGCATGGGCTTCCTCCCACAGGATGCAGTCCTCCACAATCTTCTCCAACCTGACTCCTTCCCATGGACTTCAGCTTTCCATGAACTGCTCCAATGCGGGTCCCTTTCACTGTTTGCAGTCCTTGTGGACCCCCACAGGGTCACAGGTCCTGCCAGCAAAGCTGCTCCAGTGTGTGCTCCTCTCCTCACAGGTCCACAGGTCCTGCTGGGAGCTTGCTCCAGCATGGGTTTCCAGTGGAGTCACAGCCTCTTTTAGGCATCCATCCACCTGCACAGGCATGGGGTCCTCCAGAGGCTGCAGGTAGATAATAACTCCACCATGGACCTCCGTGGGCTGCAGGGGCACAGCCTGCCTCACCATAGTCTTCATCAGGGGAATCTCTGCTCTGATGACTGGAGCACCTCCTCCTCCTCCTTCTCCGCTGACTGTGGCATCTGCAGAGCTGTTTCTCACACATATTATCACTTCTATCTTCTGACTGATGTTCTGCAGAGGTTTTTTTTCCCCTTCTTAAATATGTTGTCCCAGAGGCACTACCACTGTCCCTGATTGGCTCAGCCTTGTTCAGCAGCAGGTCCATCTTGGAGTCAGCTGGCACTGGCTTCATCAAACACAGGGAAAGTTTCTCGCAGCTTCTTGCAGAAGCTGCCCCTGTAGCTTCTGTGCTACCAGAATCTTGCAATGCAGTTGCAATGTAGTTTGTTTTCATGTGATTCCTACATCTATATAAAATACACTGTAAGCTAAGGTAGAACGAACAGGTGGTGTTGGGGTTTTCATTGCTCTTTTTTTTTTGCCACTGTAGGTGATATGTTTCAAGCAGAATGTGTACACATCCACTTGCTTAAATTTCCCTTTTCTTTCCCTTGTCCCACTTGAACAGTAAGAAATAATAATGACTTTTCCCCTGAGCTTGGCTGTCGTGGTTTGGAAGTTAGGTTGCTTCAATATGCTCTAACCTGTTCTGTAGAAAAAGTGTTACCCAGTGAGTGCTGCACAATGCTGCAGGACTGCTATTTGTCAGGACAAAGCAAAGAACGTTACCTTTATTCGCTTTTATATACTTTGTGTTGCGCCTTTAATATTATTCAAATTCAACTTTAATTTCTGCTACTTGTAGAGTCAAACTGGCTTTGCTTCTGCAGCCCCAAAGCTCAGCAATGCCCAGAGACATGTTCCACAGACTTCCACACGTTTCACCTGTTTAGAGTGAATGTTCAAAGGCATTTCTTACAGGACCCTTCCTCTGGACCTGTTTCAGTAGTTTTATCTCATTTTTGTCTTTTGCTTTAATGACTTTAGTATGTCTTAAACTAATACCTCAGTTTGATGCCTGGCAGTATCACAGCAGATAGGCCCCAAAGAAACAGAATTTATTATGAAGACGTTTAGTTCAAGTATTCAAGATATCTTGGTAAAATTTTCATTGCGGTTGCAACTGATACAAATTGGGATTTATTGTTGCACTGTTAACTCCTGTAGGTTATGTGGTGTGTACAGCATGTATTTTAGCAATGTATCAAAGTGAAAATGATGATGATGATGATGATGATAATAATAGAAGATTAGCCTAGAATTTAAATGCAGTGAAAGATCTCTTTGTTTTACTGGCAATAATCACAGCAAAAAGAGAAACAGGCTCCTTTGAATTTGGCAGGACAAAGGTAAATCACAGCTACCACTCATTCTTTCATTTTTTCAGGTGACCATATGTGTCCCTTTAATTTCATGCCTGAATTGAGCGTAGTGTCCTGCTGACAGCCAGGATGCACAGGTGACTGCTGCCTTACCTCCTCCCACCAGTCACCCTGCTTCTACCCCAGCAAAGGCCTGTTTTCCTCTGCAAGGCTCCCTGTAACTCACCCACATGCAAATGCTTTTGACCTTAATTAAGGCAGTTCACCTCTCTCTGCCTCTAGGGATGGTTTCCTCATAAGGCAGTTGTGTTTAATTAACATTTGCATAGCATTCTGCTGGTTGCTTTCCTGGAGCGTTGTTCAGTAGGAGCGTGGGATTGCTGAAGCCTGACTGGCAAGCTTTGCACCCTCCTAATTGACACAGAAGCCAAGTAGAAGTTACACAAGGAAAGAACAGAGAATCGTTAATGATGGATCATTAGCAAGTAGCTCCTTTGAATGAATGTAGATAACTTTATAACTCTATCAAAGTGAAAAGTAGCGTGATGAATTATGCATCAAACAATAAAAGCTCAAGGAAGACACTGGTTTTATAATTGCCATGCAATTTTCTAGCATGCTCTAGTTTGTAAGATTAATTTTCTTTGGGAAGCATGAAGCAGTCTATGCCTGTTGTGCACCTAATGTCAGTTTTGGTTTTCTCTTTTAGAGATTTTTTTCTGTGCCCTTTTATATCACTGCAAAACCTCCCAGGTTTTGAGATCCACACCTAAAATAAGATTGCTTTATATCCATTTTTTTTTAATAGAAATTGCATAATAGTTTTGCGGCTGTTTTGATTTTTTAATATATCTCTATATTTGAATTTTTTAATAAATCTCTATAGGGAATTTTTGCTCTGAAATTATCTTCACAAGCATTTCAGTTAGCACAGAGATCATTTCTGTGGCTTGCACTAGTGCCAGTTCATCCCTCAGTCACTCCTAGGAAGTGGAATTAATACAAATATTGCCTAGTGATATCACCTTTCCCTTTAAAACATACTGATCTCTCACCTGAGGTTTCCTCTGAAAATTGAACTCAGTGTGTTCAAAGTGAGTAGAATCAGAGGAATAGAAAAGTTATCCCTGATGTGAGCTGTTTCTTAGCTTTCGTATTTTAGTGGGTGAAAG
>NW_020956730.1:52534-62624 GCF_003031625.1 Empidonax traillii | reverse complement strand
TTTTTTTTTTTTTTTTTTTTTTTTTTTTTTTTTTTTTTTTTTTTTATTTCCTACAGTTTACTTTGTTGTAATTTAAATCAATTATTTCTCATTCATCATGGACATGGAAAAGGATTTACTTCCTCCTTCCAGAAAGCTCTCTTGGATATTGGGGGTGTGGTTTGCTGTGTTTTGTTTTTGTCAGTGGTGGTGGTTATTTTTTACACTTTCTGAAAACAGTTTTGAAGATGTTTTTCTCTGGCCTTTCTCTTTAGGTTCATGATCCCACATTTTTCAGTCTGTCGTGTTTCCTGTGATAATTTCCCTTGCTGTACTGTAGAAGCTCTCAGGTGTTCCAGATGGCTATGCAGTGGGAGCCCCACACCAGACACTGCTCCAGCTGTGACCTGCCAGCTCTAACTAGAGCAAAAAAGATTATTTCATGTGTCCTGCAGGCATCTCTCTTGTTTTTACATCCCTGTATGACTCTTGCCTTTTTTTACAACAGCCTGATGTTGTTGACTCATCTTCACTTCGTGATCTAGAATAACCTCTAGCTATTCCTACTTTGCTGTTTGTCCCCTGCCCTGTATTTGTGTAATTAAATGTAGCTCCTTCCCCTTAATATTACTGAATTTCACCCTGTTTTATCAGAACATTTCTCCAGTGTAGCCAGGTCTCTGTGAAAGCTGTATCACAGCCAGTTTTAGCTTGAAGTCCTCAGAAAGCTGAGCAGGTAAGACCTGAATTCCATCAGCCACCCCACTAAACATACATTGATAAGCGCTTCATGCTGAATGGAATCCTCTGGAGCTCACTTGAAATGTTCTTCTGTTTAAGAAGATCCCAAGAAGCAATTCTCTGAATGTGATTTCTCTCTTAGTATTGCATCTGGCTTTGGGTTTAGCTAGACCTTGTTTCTTTTGTCAGTTTACAGAAAATAGCAGAGAATTTTCTTTCTGAAAGTCAGGTCTTGATTTGGCATCCTAGCAGGCAATTCCCAAATGTTGGAAGTCAAGCAGGCAAGGCAGAAGGCTGGCCTGGCTCAGCAGGGATCTTCTCTTGGAAAGGAAGAAAAGGAAGGTGTGTGCCCAGTGGAAGCAAGATCAAGTGACGTGGGAAGAATACAGAGATGCCGCTTGCCACTGTAGGGAGAAAATTTGTGCAGCCAAAGCTCAACTGGAGTTGAAGCTGGAGAGAAATGTGGGGGACAACAAAAAGAGTTTTTTTCAAATATATTTAATGGTAATAGACAGTATAGAAATATCATTGTGATTGATTGTTTCAGCATTGAATGGAAGTTAAATGATTTGGTCTGCGTTCCCAATTCTGCCTTCTTTCCTTTTTAATGCAGAAACCATGCCATAGAATCCTGTGGGTTGGAAAAGACTTTTAAGATCATCGAGTCCAACCGTTACCTCTATGAGGAGCATCATCATCAGAAACATACTAAATCAGCATGTGCTGAGTTGATACCTCACTTTTGATCCCAGAGTAAATTTGTAGCTCATTCTCTCCTTTGAGTTTGGTAGTAGTGCTATAGTTACTTGTCTTCAGGGAACTGCACTGAAATCTGTTCAGTTCACTTCAGAGTGTCACTAAAAAGTGAGATCTGACTACCTGCAGCAGAAGAAAGAAGTCCTGATATCACTGCCAGCTTTCAGATTTCCACCTTGAAATTATTCTTGTCAGAGTAGATAAACCGCTGTTGATTTTCTTACAGCTGCTTCTACCTGTATTTTTGATAGAAAATGTAAACCAAGCTGGGTAATATCGTTGCTCTATGTGCTGTCAGTTTTATGTCACTGCAGGATAATGGAGCACACTGCAGAGGTACCTGAGCTGTTGTCAACTGGAGATGGTGTTTTCCATTGTCCATAGGATATAACATTTCTGTGATAAGGACTGCAATTAGACTGGTGCGAAAATGAGATAATTTCCTTTAAACTAACATAGAAATTTCAACATAAATATGGGTAGTAACTCTGGGAAATAATTTGCTTTTTTTTTTTTTTTTTTTTTTTTACAGGACCAGGTGTCAGATACAGTGAATTTGATGTGTCACATCCAAAACCACCTCCACTTGTTGGACAGCATACAGTGGAGATACTGAAGAGCATGCTGGGGTATGAGGATGATGCCATTGAAGAACTGCTCCGCACTGGTGCTGTGGCTCAGCATGAGGTCAGATAAGGAACATTAGCTACATTCCTTCACACTGAGTTCACATTACTTTGTCCTCTCTTTGCTCCCTTCAGTTTCCCTAATGGGACTCGAAGAGAAGACATAATTTAATTCCTAATTTTCTTCCACGTGTTTTTGTATGATTTTAACACTGATGTATCAAATAAACAATCTCATGCTGTCTGAGTGAAAGATTTTCTTGGGGGTGTTGGGGGTAAATGTAATTATACAGTCCTGTGTGACCACTCATTTTCTGTACTTCATATGGAAAATGGAGTTCTTATCATACTTACAGTAATTGCCTAAACATTTGTCCTGAGAAAGACATGATGTTAGTGAAAAGAAGCAGAACCTTTAAAATCTGTATACTAGACTCTGCACTCGCAGAAAGCTGCCTTATACAATTATTTTGGTAGAGGATCTTCTATTTACAAATTGGTCTAATTGATTTTTAACAGAATTATCAGTCATGAACTTTGTTCATTTCTATTTTAGATCAAGGGTAGCGTAACCATTGCAAAATTCACTTTTATTTCCCGATATTCCAAATTACTAATATGTCTTGATATTACATTGCATAGTCATGACAATCCCAATATGTTAGCAGAAAGAAGCTCAAACTGGCACAGTTCTTCAGTTATGAAACAAGCCCATTCCAAGATCAGTTGAGAGACAAACTATGGTTGAATAGTCTTTTGTAATTTTATTTAGAAAGGCCAGGGTACTCTTAATTAAACATTGATCCACAGAAAACCAAGTGCTGAATGTCAAATACCAGAATTTGCCAGACATCTCAGTCTGGTTCTGTGAATACTGTAGGTACTGATTCCTATCTCTGACTCCAGTCGCCTTCCAAAGCACCTTCATTACGGAGAAAACACAGGTTGAAATCTGTGCAAAACTTCTGATTTAGTCCCACCTCCACAATTAAAACATGGTGAGAGTTGACAGACCGTCCTCAAATTTAGTAATATCATATTCTTCAGTAAGGTTGCTCTTGAGAGTAAGGCACTGTGCAGTGGAAGAAGGTGGAAAAGAATTTGATCAATGAAACATATTAAGGAAAAGATTAAAGAGCCATTTTTTCTCTACAAACCAATCTGGCAAATTCTAAATCTCAACCTAAATCTCAATTCTAAATCTCTCAGTCTTCACTCACAGAAGACATCCCATGCTCCTCTATTACAATATCTAATTTACAGCTAAAGTAAACTCAGAGTATGGAAAGGGTCTAACCTTTGTTGTGTGCACCCCAGGAGCAAGGCAAGGCCTTTCTGTTCCTAGAACGAAATAAAACTAACTCAAACTGACACTCAACACATAATGTCCATGTTTCTCAAAGTATCGGAAACAGGCCTGGCATTATAACTAGCTTGTCACTTTGTTTTCACTCTAACAAACAATATCCTCTGTATTACATTTGAACTTCACAACTCTGCATTACCTTCTGGGGGAAGAAAAGAGGTTATTACATAATCAAATTGCAGTGGAACCCCACTGTGGCTGCTCATTTTTGAAGCCCAGTGTGTTTTGGTTCATTTGTTTGCTTGTTTTCTCTGGTTTTGTGTTCCTTTTTTTTTTTTTTTCCCCTCCCCTCAGATCTTCTCCTGATTTTTTTTTTTCTCTTGCACTGTGTTCCTGGCACCAAACACGATATTCTGTCCATGTGCTAAAGACATCATGAGATCCTGGAAGAGTGACTTCTAAAATAAATATGGAAATAAGTCTGAACTGAGAATTGGGACACCATAGGGGAAGAACTGAAACTGGATTGGAAGAAGTTTTGATATAGTCCACCTTCCGTTTAATCTAAGGGGAACATCCCTTTTTTTTTAATGAGAAAAACAGCAGTTTGAATTCAACTTCACGTAAAATGGATAATCTGATATTGAACTAAACTTTGTTTATTAATGAAAAACACTGCCAGATAACAGAAATAAGTTTGCTGGGTTGTTAAAGGTTCTTTTCTTCACATTTCTAAGAATCACATGCTTAAGATATAGTAAAATATTGCTCAGTTTTGTTCAATGATTTCTTAAAAAATCCTGTGTTTTTCCAAGCAATGGAAATAGCTAATCTTAGCTACAGTAAATTGGCAGAGCTGCTTTGACTTAAACATAACAATGTGGGTTTAAATAAGCTGAATATTGGGCTTTTAACTCCACAAAGTATTTTGTGCAGAGCTCACATGTAAACAGTGTTTCCCTTTCTTCTCCTTTCTTTTTTTTGTTAGTGTTTTCCTCTTTACTGTGTTGACAGTCAAATGCCTAAAGGGATAATCAGAGACATTATTTTGTCTCACCTCCAATACCTACTGCAAGGGGAGAAATCCAGATACCATTTCTCAGTGATCTAGTCATACATACAAACAGACTGATGCTTACTCTTTAAGAAGTCAGAAATAAATAGAAGCCTTTAAATAACTGGGATTCTAGGAGCTTAAAAAGTCCCGTAGCTTCCAAGGTCTGATGATGAAGTTTTAACCTTTCACAAGGTTTGGTCCTTTGATTTTTGGTGATTTGAAAGACAGTAAATTAATTGTCATGAAAATATTTAAGCTGTTATAGTACCCTTTTTCCTTTAAAAATGAACAAATAAATGCAGGAAAAGAATATTTAGAAAACTTACTGCACTCTTCCTAAGAATCTTCAGGAATATGTGTCTCTAGAGCTCAACTGCATTTTAACAGTCTTATAATTTCAAATGGTTTTCTCTTGTACTGCAAAACTGGAAATCAACCATCACATGGGATTCTGGAGCTCATAAACTGAGATCCCTCCACTTTCAAGGAAGGGATGTAGCTCGAGATGACTACACACAGCTGCCTCTGGCAATGTCTGTTTGTTTTTCACTGCTTAAAATGGAAAGGAATCTGCTGGTGCTGCCATGATGTAAGTATGTGTGTGGTGTTGGCTTTAATTTGACTTGATTTACACATCACTGTATTATAAAAAAAACCAAACCAACAAAGCCAAACAAACAAAAACACAAAGAGGGATACAGGACACACCTGTTTGTCTAGTTTAAAACTGATACCACCTAGAGCTGTTTGCCTGGAAGTTAAAACTCCATTGAAAATGGAGATTTCCATTTTGACATCTGTTCTGACTCCATGGTCCAATGGCCCCTTTGGCTCCATTCTCGGTGTTGGGGGATTCTTGTGTTATCTTGACCATTAAAAATGTTTCCTCAGCCTTCCTCATATAACTGTCTTTCTTTCTTTTCCATGCAAGCAAGTAAAGCTCCACACCAGGTACAAATCACCCAGGAAACTGCTAAATTAATGGAGAGTCAGGTGGGTTTTGCATAGCCTGAGCATCTCACTGAGGATATTTTAATGTATCAAAAGAAAATTCCAGTCAAACAATATTCAAATGGACAGTAATGGAGTTTTCCTGCTCCTGCACAGATCTTCTTCCTGATAACTCTTCCCCAGTGTCTTCCCAGGAATGGGAGCATGGTTGTCTGCAATGGGGCCCTAGAACTGACATTCAAAAATAGGTTTTTTTGGTTGGTAGCCAGGTGGAACAAGGTACTAACTCTCAGAAGTCCACCAGCCTCAGCAGTGATCTAGCTGATGTGCAAAGGCCAGTGAAGCCATATTCATGTGAAGAAGGATTTGTTGAAGGAGATCACTTAATTGTGCTGGAAGGCAAATGCTCTTTTTCTTCTCAGGTCTATAAAATCAATAGGAAAAAGCTATGTTGTCATTTTTGTTTCTTTTAATATAAAAAAAGCAGCGAAAGGGAAAATATCCCCATTCTTGACTTAAATACAAAATATAACGGTCCTTTTTTTTAAGTTAACTGAAATAGAGGATTTTGATACCTGATGATATTAATCAGAATTTTTGGTCTTGGCTCTTCAGAAATTAAAGCTTGTCCAAAGATGTCTAATGTGCTAAGGCTAAAAGAGCAGTCAGAAATAGTTATTCCAGAGGGTGTGCATGCATAGTCAGAAACTGGGGACAGCATTTTCAATAAATTGCCATACAGCTCTGCCACTCAAAGAGCACTCAGCCCTGGTGAACCTGGAGATACAGGGCAGCTAGCCATCTCTATGATTAAAATGGTCTTGATTTCTTTTAGTATCTAGATGACAAGACATAGTTAATCCTTTGACCTTCCTAACATTATAGCACTGTATTAAAATGGATTTATTTCCCAAAAATGTACTAAAATGTATTTAATTTCCAAAAGACAGAGGAAAGGTAAAGTACTTTCAGAGTTCAGGAATGCTGGCACAGCTGCTCACATTTCATGTCAGTGACATTAAACAGTGCCAGATACAGTACTTTTCTTAACTGCTTGTACATGGAGTTTAATGTGGCCTGGTGAAATGCTAAACGCTATTAGCTGGTGAAAAAAAAAACCCCAACCAACCTTAGAGCAGTTCCTGCAGGATCAAGTAACCTCCCTACAGAGAGGGCTTCACGATACTGGCCAATGTGATAAAAATAGGCTGATAAAAAGTGATATAGTCACTTTCTTAAAGCTGACAACCAATCAGTTCAATTGCTGTGTTTCTGTTGTGACTGGAATTTGAAAGAGACTCGTGAGAAAAATGCCTGGGATCACATATGCCAAGGACCCATGAAACTTCTTCAACAAGGTCTCTTTTTTTTGGTACTGGCTGTGTCAAACATTGAAGGGGACCAAGTAAGAGTTAAGGTGGGGGGCACAAGTTGGTAATTTTCAGGGTTTTTTCTATTCCCTACAGCTACAGATAAAAATGAATTCATAAGTACCATTTAGCCCTTAGTTAACAAGAAATTCTTAAAAATCATAGGATGAAGAGTATGCTAAACTGCCTGCCTTAAAAAGCCTTCATCACAGTTTAATTTACATGGCAGTATCACACTGCTTATTTGCAAGGTACTCAGGAAAGCAAGCTGGGGAGGAACGCACTTCACTGCTGTTGCTTCTTTGCTTCAGCTGTTTCAGTATTTGTCTAATAACTATCCCAAGCTAGCCAAAAGAGTTTTAAAGTACAAGAATAAATCTGAAGATGTGTAACCTGGTAGAGGAAGGCATATGTAGCTTGCAGCTTTTGCAGATCCATATTAGGAGAAGGTAAAGTTTTACATTAAAAAGTTGTGTATAAAAATGCGGAGTAGTGTGTACATTTCCCACTGACACTCTCCTCTGGTGGATTGAGGCTCTGACTAAAGCAAACATGACAAAAATTACAGTTCTCTCATAAATTTTTTTTTTTTTTTCCAAAACTTTTTCTCTCTCCCAAAGCCAGTGGTGAGGAATTTTAGCTGAAAGATGAAAGTACCAGTTCAGGAAAAGCCACTGCAGACTTTCTTGCAAGTCACAGTTCAAGTATCTCATGCCCCTTTCATCTTCAGGCCAAGTGGCCATGCGACACCAGTGATATATAACTTGCATTTATCCTGAGAGTACACTCTGCTACTTCAATGGGAAATCCAGTTTAGCCAGAGGAAAATGGGATTATGAAACAGTCACTCAGCAAACCTCTACAGAAGTCACCGGGGTACCATTTCTCTGCATTCCAGTCTTCAGGAGCAAAACGATTGTCCAACTGCCTGTACACGCTGAGGCACTTCTGCCCACTTGGTGTAACATATCCACTCGACTAAATTCTTTGTGCATGTTAGATGAGGAACAGCTTGAGATAGTAAAAGGCCCTTAGGAATAACTGGGATCAAAGAGAGAAAACGCTGAGACTTAGTTACATCTGAACTGACAGAAAACTCCAGATTCTGTGGTATGGTAAGTGAGGCTGATGCGTTATCTGCAGCTCTTGTGTGCAGCCCAAGTCTTCCTGCACTGTCCTGTAGAACAGTTCTGGCTGTAACTGCAGCAAACCTGCAGAAGCTTTCGTGACCAAACTGAATGGCAGCAGATCCTGTTTGCAAAACAGTATGAACTACCTGAAGTTCCTTTGAAGATCTGGTGAGTTTTGTGAGGACCTGTTACTCTTAGTCAATGGCGTTAATTGGCAAGAAATGTTAATCTGTTAACAAATTTGCGTTTTTTTAATTCTTTTGAAGATTCTGTCCTGCTTGGTGACTCATTTTGTGTGCTTTTGTGAACTTGCTTTCCTCAAATTGCCTCCTTATGCCCTGGTTGTCCTCTCTCCTTTGCATTTATAACTTCATTTGTGGAGTCTTAAGAGCGCATGTTTGCAAAACATTGCACCTCTGACCATGCAGTTGATTCTCCTAAAGCGTGACAACTATTAGAATACATTACAAAACTATTTTGTGCCATAAGCATTGAACAATTAAAAACCTAATCCACTGGCCTTTGAAGGCAGTGAAGGGGAATTAACATTGATTTCATTGGACTTAGTGTCTGAACCTCAGTCAGTGCCATGACTTTTTGCATTCCAGGTACACAAAGCCTCATTGCTTTAAATTCCTATGGAAAAAGCTCTCAGCATTTTCTGTGGTCTCATCCAGAAACTTTAAATCATTAGGGTTTTTATTTCTTTAGCAGGGTCATTGCACTTTCACTTTAAATTATGATATAAAATCTAGGTGTTTCTTACATCAAATACAAGGCTTTGTATTTTGTTTGTACTTGCATTAATGACCATGTTATTAACAATGTCAGTACCTGACATCAGTAGACTACTCCTTTACTGAACTGTGTTTGAAGAAGAGAGAAATTTTAACCTTTTTTGGGTAGCCTTTTGTGCGAAATGGTGACTATTGCCAACCTTAAGTACTCGGAAAAAACCAGAATCAGACCCTAAAACAATCAAGAGCAGTTTAAAAGTTCAGAAGTTAATTAAAAATATTATTATAGGACAGTATATCTAGATGAGATTTGAAAAAAAAGGTATAGCAAAATTGCTGATAAATTTTACAGAGCTGGCAACATCTATTGTACATATTTGTTCACAGAACAAAATGCAGGTCATTTCTGGCTTCCTTGCAGGCCTGGAACTTGTCCATCTTGGTTCTTTTGGCTTTAGGAAGCTGATATTTTTAGAAGTGCTTTTAGGAAATCATTGGAATTGAATTCTAATGGTTATTTTGAAATGCCTGGTTGTTGATAGTACCTGGGCATTCAATCAGCAGCCGAATGCTGGGATCAAGCTGGTGTTACTTGCTAAATTGAAATAGGTGTTCTTTCATGTTATGCAGCATGTATTTGAATAGATTGGATATGAACAGTTGCAGTGGTACAAAAATAAGCATTCTGTGACTGAAAGCATTTTCAATTGAACTGGTCAAGTGCATTCTCCACCTCTTCTTACAAATAAAATCAAAGGTAGTTCTTCAAATCCTTCAAAGAAAGAGCAGAGAGAAACAGAACTCTTGGGATGGGATGACGATTGATAGCAGCAGGTATAGCAGCACTTCTTGAAATCCTTGAATTTATCATTGGCTCCCACAGCTTTTAAGAATTTAACCTTATGTGAGGAAGAGTGGTCAAGTGGTTATTGGACAAAGCAAGGGCTATCAGAAAATCTGCATGTCCCAGATTTCCTGTTTGATGCTGGGCAAGTCCCATTCCCTGCTTTTTTAAGCTGTTTGGTACTTTCCACTCAGAAGGACAAAGTAGAGCTTGTAAGCTGACCTGATAGCAGAGGCCATCTCTGTTTAGACAGATGGAATCTATTGTCTGTCTTGCAGAGCCATTGTGTTGATTTAAAAATGCATGTGTTGCAGCATAGCAGAGAAGTTAAATTCTTTTGAAAAGTGAGGACATTCTATTTTTCCCGTAAAACCAATATGAACAACCGCAGTTTCCCAATCTCCCATTACTGAAACAGAGAGAAGCCTCCCCAAAGGGCTTGTGAAAGACCTCCACAGATCATTTGGGTATAAACAGATAGTATCTTTGTACCTAGTGGTTGCTTACGTATAAAAACGAGATCACAAACTTTTAGGGTTTGGCCTTTCTGGAAGGAACTGCAAAAAGTTTCGGAAGTTAATCTAATTTTCTGA
>NW_020956730.1:35503-52429 GCF_003031625.1 Empidonax traillii | reverse complement strand
GACAAGAGACTTTGCCTTTTTAAAAAGCAGAAGGTAACACCGTGTTCTTTTCCATATTCCTCACTCTGCACAATTTCAAACGAAGGGCCTGATCCCATGCCAAGTGAGCACATGGAATTACTTCCTTTGCCTTTGATACGTTCTGGCTCAGCATTTAATTAATAGTCTTGATCTCATAAAGTTTTGGGTTTTGAACTTTTCACTCCACCTTTCCCTGATAGAAAAATGGGACCCACACTTCTCTCATTAGTTTCAGATGGTTTGTTTCTGCGTTCAAGGTGTGCTTGTGGAGCCCTCTGAACTTTCTGGAGGCAAATGAGCATTAAATCTGGCCTACACTTAAAAGTAGGTCTCAATAATGCCAAAACATTTTGAAAGTGAGTTTCAATCTGATTATATTTGTAATGCTTATATGCATTCCAGGAAATACTGAAATATTTGAACTCAAGAAGAGCAGATAGCAAAGAAAAGTGGATTGAAATCTTGCACATTCAAATGGCAGAAGAAATTTAAAACTGCCCAAGACTTAATTAGCCTGTCATTTGAGCCTTGCTGATTAGTTACTGAAATCAGCCACCCAGAACAAAAAAAAAACCCAAACAATTTCAGCAAATATCCAGTTTTGCAATCTGCTCTCAAAGTGAAAAATGAAGAGCAATTAAATGACCTACACAGTCATGTCAAACCATACAGTTTAAGTGTTCAGTTTCCATGCAAGTCAGGTTGGAAGAGCAACAGCTTTCAAAGGAAGAAAAATCAAGAGCTCAAGCTGCTGTTTAAATTCTAATATCGTTAATGTCATCTTTAAGCCTGCTATGCTGAAATCCTAATTTTTTTCCATTTGAAGTCCTGAAGAAACTGAAACTATGTGATCGTGCATTTGGGCTTAAAAGATACTTATTATAGACGTCACCATCCAGAAAACGTCCTTGCTTTTACATCTCCAGACTGCACTGCCAATGCAAAGATTTGCTCCACAAGAGCACCTGGCTTTGGGTGGACCAGCAATGCAAAGAGAGCCTGACTCCTTTAAGAGCAGCCCCAAAAGAAATCATTAAGACAGCTGTGAGGCCTGTGGGTGGAGCATTAACCATGGTGCAGGTGAAATGATGTCTCTTATCTGACACTAATGCAGACAAATTTATGGCAATCTATGAGGACATTAAACGACATCTCCTGAGCTTCCTGTTGATCTGCTTCATCCAGGATTTCTCTTTTTTTGTACTTCTTCCAGCTCTCTGGTTTATCCAGTTGCTTTGCAATCTCTCTAAGCAAGGACTACCCTTGAACAACTGTTGCTGTGTGTTTGACCAGAATAATGAGGTACTGATTTTGCTTGGACATTACAGTGATATGAATAACTGGTGTTTTGTTCATAGCTATAAATTTTGAGAAAAGTGGCTTTCTTTGTGCTTTTGGAATTTGTCACCAAGAAAGTATCTGATTTCTTCTATTACTATGGGTTTGGGCTATACTCAAAAGGCCTGACTCTTCTTTTTTTTTTTTGCTTTTGTCCCTTTTTCAGATCCTTTGCTCTCAAAACCGCCTTACACTTATCCCTTAGATTTCAGACTTCCCCCCACCCCCTGAAAGTTTATAGTTGTTGTCAAAAGAAGAAATGTGATAATTTGGAAGGTTCACAGAAAGCATGTTTTGTGATTATTGTTCTTGTGATCTGTCCAATGTAAACTGCTTTTAGAAAAGCTCTGTTCCAGCCACTTTAATTCACTTTTGCAGAATAGCGGATTTGAAGTTGGCTAAAGACGAGGGCTTTTCTTTTAATGGGTACTCGGAGAGGAATGCAGCTTAACTGTTCAGTTTCTGTCCTGGCCTTTAGCTCTGCCTAATGGTGCCTGAGGGAGTCCTGTGTGGTTAACTTAAGACTGATTTTCCTTTGCCACCTTTTTATTGCTTGAAAAGGATCAAGTGTACCTCTTTCAGTGCTTTGAGCGTGGTGGCACTGTGCTCCCTAGGGCCATCTGACGGTGCGGTGCCCTCTCTGAGCCTGGTTCCTCATCCCTAATAGGGTCTGAAATAGCGACATAGAACGGTGTGTCCTCCAGCTGCTGCAGTCGGGGAACAACTGCCTACACAGGCTCGAGAGGGAGATTCCTGCAGAAGCTCTAAAAGCAGTTGTGTTGCAAAGCCTGCTGAGCAGCCTGGAAGGGCTGGTGGTACCTGGGAGCACAGACTCACGAGTAGAGCTGAAACCACACAGCTTTCTGGGGGTGGAATGACACCAGTACGCACCATCTGGGAACCCAGCCTGGTTTTTCATGTTCCTGCTCACTTCAGAGCCCTCACACTTAGTGTTTACAAGGTTGCTGACGCTTGCAAAGGCAAGGCTACTTTCCCACAGCTGGCTTTTTCCTCACTGATCCCGGAGAATTGCTGAACAATCCCTGGGGTGTATGCCAACTTGATAGGAAAGAATTGCCCCGAATCTCTCCCTTTTTGTTTGCTCTGTTGCTGTGGCCCCCTGGCAGAAATCATTCCAGGAATTAACTTTTCAGAAATAACAAGGCATTTGTTTTGTCTGATTTTTCTAACTTCTTTAACTCTTGCCAGATCAGAGCAGAGACGGTGGGGAACTTAAATAAGTCTGGTTCTTCAAACTGATCACTGCAGTAGCTGAACATCTGCTTTCTGCTTCCTCCAGTGGGAACTGCAGAGATCATGCTCGATTGGCACTTCCACTGTGTGGGAAGAACCGTGCCCTCAGAGGGTCCATACCCAGTACTGATAGGAGTTGGCAGCAGGGCATTACCATGTAGACAGATGTTGGCTAGAGGGCTATATCTAATACTTCAGCACCTGTCAGAGCAGCGCTGACCATGAGACAGTAGCGTCCTCCTGTCTTTCAGCACAGCTTCTTAGGTGTTGTAGGATGTAAACTTAACCTCCCAGTGAACAGTAGACAGAGCCATGTTGTTTGAGAGCACACTTAGTCCCAAATGCAGTGGAGCTGGGGAGTGTGGTCTCTATCATCGTTTTTTTCCACTCTGCTGTCATTGTTTGACAAGTATCCATCCTTGTCAGCAGGACATGGCTGGTGTAACAGTGAAGTTGTTCTGTTTCTCTTATTAAAGAACATACATTTCTGCTTTGAAACCAGATCCCTGGAAGATACCTAGAGAGATGCAGCTGTAACATGTAGTGGACTTAAATCATGACGCTTCACTCTTCTGAGTTTGATGTAGATGACAGAAGTTTTACCTGAAAAGGGGCACTGGTTTTGTTTGGTTGCGTGGCAGCTAACAGCAGTTTAACAAAATGGTCAAACCTTGAAAACCTTTCTGATTCAGTTCGGTTTGTTGTTACGCGCTCTCATGCATCTGTTAACCTTCAGAGAGCTACGTGAGTGTTTAGAAGAATAAGGTGCTCTACATTAAACACATTCTTTATCTGCCTCAGATAAAGAATGGATTTTGGCAAGAGTTACAGAGCAGAAAAAAAAATCTGCATGCTAAAACAGGGGATTGGTGTTTCCTGACCTTTCTTTGTAAAAAGGAGAAGAAAGAGTTGGATGTTTTGGTTTGGGGTGTTTTATTTGTTTTTGTTTTTTAAATTTTTTGTTGTTTGTTTTTAAATACAACTTGTTGCATGTGGTGTAGTTCCCTTTAAAAAGATTTTTTTTTTTTTAAGCACATCAGCTAATGCTTGAAGAAACTAAATCTGTATTTGTGGATTCTGATGACAAAAAGAAATCATTAAACTTCATTTCTTGTGGAAAAAATAAGAGTTATCTTTTAAATTAATTTCTAAACATATTTTTCTCGTTCTTCTTGTTTTTCTTTAAAAATTGGGTATATAGATTTGGATTAATATGACTTGATGTACTTTTTTTTTGGTCATATAATGTTATTTAAACATCTTGGTGCGTGTAATTAATTTAGTTCTTCAAGATAAATAGTGGATTCTTACTGACTTGAAAGATTCTGGAGCACAGGTTGACATTTAAGCTCTCTTCATTGATTGTATAATACTATGTGAGTAATTAACCCTCAATTTTTACTTAGACATGTGGATTCCACAGGTCTGTTAATTTTAACTCATTGCTTTTCACGGTATGTGATACATCAGGTATTCCTTTTATGTAGTGTAGGCTTTAGTATTTCCATCAGTAAAAAGCAGTGGTCAGAGTTTTGCTGCTGTTTCACACATAAACTGGACCTCACAACTCTGCTTGGGACTCAAATATATTTTATGCTAATCTGTATTTAATTAATGTGCCTTTGTTTCACCGAAGCATTCAGAGTACCTACTCGATTTGTGCTGTCTTCTTCTGCCAGTAGTGTCCTTGGTGGGATATTGTTGAGACCAAAAAGTCGCTTTTGTGGAGCGAGTGACCTATGCACTGTGATGCTCTGCACTGCAAATAGAAGAGGAAGGTGTGGGGGGTACCCAGTAGGGACCTGACCTAACAAGGCTAGATAAATCAAGACAGCTTTTTTTGCGTGCCTGCAATTTTTACCAATAAGAAGCTATTAGGTGAAAACTTGGAGTGCCTGAAGTGGCTGGAGTGCTTAAAGGGTAAGTTGGGTTCTTGCTGTGAGTGTATAAAATCCTTATGAATGACTGAATTAATACATGAATGCTATTCCTCTCGTAATTTAATTTAGTAGCACTTAAGCATCATTGGTACTTGACATTTAGATCCCAGTTTGTAGCAGTGTCTGCTGTTAGGTTTGGGAATCTCAGAAGTATGAGTAGATTAGGGCCTGATTTTTATATATATATCTTTAAAAGAAAAGATATTTAAAAATGTAGATGCCCACACATATAAGAGACATACTTTTTATTTTTAAATATATGGTCTTAGATATTTATTTCAGTATCTGTAAGTATCAGCCTTACCCTTGCTGGCTATCCAGAATTACCAGTTGCTTTTAAGAAAACATGGAGCTGGGTCTGTGGTCCCATTGCTCCCTGTCGGTGGGCACTGGAACCTCCCACCCCTCCCCCCGTAAGCAGGCCCTGCAGTTGCTTGTTCTGTCTCCATTTATGCCAGGTATGTAAGCATAAGCCTCACGTTAAGCATGTTTAAGAGATCTTGTTGATTACAACCGGAGCGCTCCTACAGCTTATAGCTCTGCAAATGTTTACATACCTGGCTTGCTCTGGTCCTATATAAAGATCTGTCTCCTTCTCCCTGCAAAGCCTTTTCTGTCTGCTGCTTTGAGATTTCCCATGCTTCACGCTTTCCCCTAGTTGGAGGGAAGCTGCCCAGGTCCTTACTAGGAGAAGTCCTTGTGCTGGAGATTTGAAGACTGCAGCTCACCGGGAGTTTAAAGACTGGTTAAAGCAGCAATACGTGCCTCAGTAAATAAGGGCATGATGATAATGACCTTCATGTTACTGGAGTGGTTTTTCCCCAATGTAAAGTCTTATCAGGGCTCTCCAGACTTCTTTGGGTTTGTCCCTCATTTCCCAGGCTGTCCCAGAGAACAGCTTAGCATCATCATTTAAAGACAGTAACTACATAATTTAAAAAGAAGCAGTAAACTTTGTGTGCATCACTGTGGTTCACAGAGGAGGTTGAGTGTTGGGGCCATGTGTCTAAACACCCCTACTCCCCATGGACGTGCATATATGGGAATATGAGTAAATATAAAATGTATGTATGCATACAAAGATACCATCTTTTCAAACAGATACTCTTTCTAGAAGCTAAAATAACAGGAAAACTATGGAAAGGAATAACTTGCTCTTTCTTCCAGGCTGTGAATGCTTTTATGTTGGTGAAAAACAAACCTGGCCTTCAGTCAATCATTCCTTCATTTGCTCTGTTTGCTTGATGATTACATTGTTGCTCTGCAGAAGGAAAAATAACCTGTGAAAAGAGTCTTTTCCGGGCTCAAAAGATTTATGCTCTGCTTTGTTGATGTTTTGCGCTAGCACTTATGTCAGTTCTGCTCTTAAACTGAGTGTGGTAATGATCCTTTAATACATTTTAAAGTGAATTTTGCTAGCTCAGACCTTTTTTTTTTTTTTTTTAAGTACATATGTAATAGCTGTACAGACTTAAAAAAATACCTTGCTGTTTATGTGCTGTAATAGAATATGCAGTCAATGTTTACTTTCTATCAAGCAAATTCTGTTGCAGTAGACTTTTTATGAACCCAAGCCTAACTTTAATGGCTGTGATATTGCCTGTGTCTGTGATGAAGGTCCTGATTCTGCTAAGCAGCGGGGCAGGTGCTCACTTTCACCAAATGACTCTCGAGGACTTGTTAGAGCCTGAAATACTAGAGCTTTGTCCGAGAATTAATGGCATGTGGAAATGGCAGGCATGTCCCTGAGTGCCCCTTGAAACACAGTGTCAAAACTACATGTCCCCTATTCTGCAAATGTCAGGGGTAGTGATGGAAAGAAGGTCCTGAGGAAGTTGCCAGGTGAGACCACATATCCACAACGGGTAATGAGGCCTCCAAGAGTGCCACGATTACTGTTAAAATGATTACAGCTGCACCTTGTGCTTAATTAGTGTCCGTGTGGTGTTTGTGGTATTCTCTAAACCCAGAGAGCACTACTGAGATTCAGTGGCACTGGGTTCTTTTAACTTTCGCTGCAGCTATGTTAGTTGCATTGGTGGACAGTTTTGCCTTCTACTATATGCAGTAACTAGTCTGTGTTGGGAATTTAACTGTGTCTCATTTTAACTTATTTGGAAAATTACACTAGGAATTGTTAAAGGAATTGTTAAAGGAGTATCCATCTCGCATTGGAAAACTGGCACCGTGGGTTTTGTGGTAAGAGATTGCTATGGAGGAGCTTTCTTTGGAAGCTTTGCAAATGCTCCTAGCACCCAAGTGTGAGGCAGCTTCACTGGGACCTAATGCTTTGGCATAAACCTGCAGCTGCACGTGAATAGAGCTGATAGACAAATACAAGTGAGCGGGAGCACTGCATCAGTGAACCTGCAGTGACAGCTTCAGTCTCTCTCAAGGGATGACACCAGTTCTGTTGGTAGATAGCTACAGCAGGATTTGACAGGTCTGAGCTAAAAAAAAAAAAAATAAAATAAAATACTGCAGCTGTACTACAGGTATCCTGTGTGACCTTGAGCAAGCTTAAGTCATTCCCTGATTTGGGTCTGTATTACTAGAAGCAAGAAAAATATCTCCTGTATCTCTTATGTTTATATGGTGAGTGATTCGGGATGGAACACTCTCACTATACCACTGTGCAGCACATAACACAGAGGAGTTTTAAGCAACTAATATAAATAAGAGAAGTTCTTCTTCCAGCTCAAGGGATAACAAAACCTTTGGAAATCTAGCTTGTTTAAATGAAGATAAACAGATTGGATTTGGTATGATAACTATTGGTGTGGCAACTATCTGTCACTACTGCTGCACAAGCACAGTCTTTTATCTGTGTGGAAAAACATAAAAATAAAGGGTTATTCAGAATATTGTTCAAGCCTTACACTACTCTTTTTGGGATATTTCTTTGAAACCAGCAGCCATACTCGTTGACAGTCTATTCAGCCTTCTTGCCCCTAGCAAGACAAAGAACACTGGGAAATTGAGCCCACGTACAGTAAATTGGACATCCAAAGAATCCCTGGCACCTCCCTTCCCTTCCTGCTTTTGGCTTGTTCTATTGAGAAAAGGAACACAAATGTTGTTTTATGAACTGTTATCAGACATGTACACTTACTTTAAAGGCATGGTCAATTTTTACTGAGCTGGTATTTATCATCTAATCACGTTTAGGTTCTTTATCGTAGTGCCTTTTAAAACAAAAAATATCCTCATAACAAAACAAAACTTAGAAACTTTCTATACAAAAACTGATTATAGAATCATACAATGGTTTGCTCTGGAAGGGACCTTTAAAGGTCATCTAGTCCAACCCTCTTGCAATGAGCTGGGACATCCTTAACTTGATGAGGTCGCTGAAAGGCCTGTCTAACCTGCCCTTTGACGTTTCCAGGGGTGCACTGTCTACCACCTCTCTGGGCAACCTGTGACAGTGTTTCATCACCCTCTTTATAAAAACTTTCTTCAGTATGTCTAGTCTGAATCTACCCTTGTTTAGTCTGAAACCCTTGTCCCTTGTCCTATTGAGAGATGCCCCAATTGCACCATTCAGCTTTGTGTCATGATTTCAAAGGAGAAATTTTACCCAACATGAAAAGTAAGGCCGTAATGAAAAGTAGCCATAATATAATTTATCTTAATGTCTAGGGACCTTGATGCAGACTCTGATCATCTCAGTGGAGGTGCCCGTAAGCTGAGTGCCTAAGATGATGCAGCTGAAAGCATGTCTAACCTTCTGGGAAACTTTGGTCCTGTTGATCTGTCCCATGGCTGTCTTTTTGAGTTGCGATTGTGCCTTGGAAGAGGAGGAAAAAGTCTGGAAAGCTGTTTGGTGACTCACAATAAGATACAGCCGAACAAGTTCCAGAGATCAGATTAGCTCAGAATCTGAACCTTCTTCAGCAAGCACATTAAAATTCTTCAGTAGCGTTTTTTTCTCGTAACAAAAATTTTATAAAACTTGGCTGAGTATCAGTGGCAACTGCTTAGACTGATTTAGGATCAGGGCTTGTTGGCTTTTTGTTGGAGTTTTTTTGTGTTTTTGTTTGTTTGTTTGGGGGTTTTTATTGTTTGTTTGTTTGTTTTTGAGGGGAGAATGGTGTCCCCCAAGATGAGAGATAAGAGTTGAATGCAGTAAATCCCATGGAGGCCTTTTACTTTCAGTCTGATCAAGGAAGGACAAGGCATGTATTCTCAGACACTTGACAGTGAAAGACCCTAAAGTTGATGGCTGATCATTTATTTTATTGACTCTAAGGAGGTAAAAAAAGCAAATAACTATTTCTCCCAGATGAAAATATAGACTTTAGGCCGTGAGAGTAGGCATTGTTGCAAGTTTCTTTTTCATAAGGTTTTGGTTTCAGAAATAAAGACTCTGCAAGAAATTCCCAGACATTATTTATGTGTTAAAGAAGGATAAACAAAGAAAAATATACCAATGTATAAACTTTGAAATCTTCTATCTCACAACTTTAATCTTTTGTCAAGATTTTGTGGAAATGCCTCATGTTGAAACGGTTGTTTCCCAATTTTTATAGGTGTTTATTCAAAGGTTCTTTATAAGGGAACTGAGCATCCAAATTTGTAGTTGTCTGTTCTGCAGCCACTGACAGTTCTTCTGGTATTGCAAATTTGAGAGTGTGAAAAAGTGAGTGGGAATCTCTGGTTTTAAGTTATTAAAATGTGACAGTGCTTTCTAAATATTTAGGAAAAAAAAAGGTCTTTTATACTTTGAGGAAGTGACCTGTACATGTGAGTGAGGATGGTGGTGTGCTTGTATAGGAAATTCAGTGGGAAGACAAGGAAGGATATTTAAACTCATAAGCCTAGTCCATCTCCAGCTGGTGATAATGGTATCACTTTATTTTGGGTAACGTGATGATTTTGTGATAGTCTTCATGAAAGGGAAAGGGAGGCTCCTTCTCTTAAATTTGTACTTAGTGAAAGGCAAGGATAATGATGGTTGGGCTGTGCCTGTCTCTGTACATCTGTGGAAAACTCAGAGGACATATATAACATAAGCTGAAACTGTTCCCAGTGTAGGTGCCAAGGCAATGTATGTGAGTTGAAATGGAGAAAAGAAAAATGGACCACAGAGTAGGTAGGTCATATCAAGTAGTGCTGATAACTGGTAACTTACAGTGCCTCACTACTGCTTGCATGTTATCCCATCTACTGTTAGCTGTTTATCTCATCTATTCTCTTAGTGCCATGGGTTGATGTCATCTTCTTACCTAATGCATACCATGGTGAACCCCTTAAGAGGCATCCTCAGCCGTCACAGGGGAAGCAGCAGTTAAAGGAAACATCTTCAGGATGCTATTAATAAGCTTGTATTCTTAACACATGTTTATTAAAGGTTCGTGGCTGAGAATCCTTGAAGAAATATTTATTCAGGCTAAATGCTCATCAGATGATTACGAGCTGTGGTGTTTGGGCAGCTACACTTTGTCACCAAGAGATTGCCTGGATTAGAGCACTGGATTCAGGGCTACTACTGAGGAAGGGAAAGATAAAATTAGGAGCAAGACAAAATGCTTCAGGTGCAGCAGATTGCAGAGAGGAGAGAGGGGTGCAAGCATCAGTAACACTCTAGTTTATCCTGCTGCCAAAGTACTGCCACGTATGTGTACGTGTCACCTGCTGCTCTGCTCCTACCGCACGGCTGTCACAGCTGGTTAAGCCCAACACAAACAGCACGCTGCCTACCACCACCACCGTGTGACTCCTTTTTGTTTGACTGTTTCGTTTTTTTTTTTTTTATTCTGGCACAGAGCAGCTGAGAGCAGAAGAGAGTGCTTGTTGCTCAGCTGCAGTTTGAAGGGAAACAAGCCGGAAGGCTGGGGCAGCGCTAGAGCAGCCTTTGAAATGTCAGTACAACAACAAAGGGTTCACTGGCCTACAGCACATCAGTGCTGCTCTCCTCTGCATGGGCAGCAGTGGTAGGAGAGGACAGTGAGCTGAGCTGTTCTCATCTAAATGTGTAGATGTGGATGGATGTGCATCAGGACTAATATCTGGAGGCAACTTTGCGTTTCTCTGGTTTCCAAAAAAAAGTAGATGCCTGGACGCAGAGCCTCTTCCAGTTAGGGCTGGGGGAGGTTGAGTGGGAGAAACTATCTCCTTGGTGGAATATCTCACTTACTTGTTTCTTAGTGGTCAGCATTCATCTTAAAAATGAGATGTTGCACACATGCAAGTGAAAATTCCGTCTCTGTTTTATTAGGAAATTACAGTGCTGAGGATTGGAAAGACCCCCTTAATTTAATGCCTGTGCTAGTACTATGTGGGGCTAACTTTTGGACTAAAACTTCATGGTTGCTCTGTCTATCCTACTCCAACTAGTGACCTGATGGTGATGTGACTGTAGTGAAACTGCAGAGAAGTCAGATATGTCAGGCGAGGCACTGATACCATTGTGCAAAACGTTAGAAAGCTTGATTTAGAATATTACATACTTATTTTAGAATAACTGTGTTAAAGTTGAATTAAAACTGGAACATATGGAATGTCTAGTGGGAATATTAAAAGATTGAAAACTCTATCTTATGGGAAGGGACTAGAAGAGATTGACTTGTTTAGTTTAGCAAACTGGAGCTGAGAGAGCATTTGACAGCACTCTATAAATACATCCAGGGCTAAATGCCAGAGAGGGGAAAAAGCTATTTAAACCCAAGAGCAATATTTGCATAAGAACAAGTGGGCATAAACTTGGCCCTGAACAGGATTAAACTGGAAATCAGATGATTTTTTACCCCTCGGTGTCATGAGGTCCTAAAACTGCCTCACTCTAGGAGCAAGTGGGGCTCACAGTACTTTTTGTAGATGATGAGAGAGAGACCCAAACTTCACGGACGCACAGTTTTTTCATTCTGGTTCTGTGTTCCTAAACACTTGCATTTCTGCAGCGGTGTCAAACGTGTCTTGCCATTGGTGGTGATCCCCTGACATGAGAAGAACCTTCTCCTACTGAAAATTATACGCTAGTGTTAAATTATAGCTATATTAGTAGTGTCCTTTAATGGTCTGGGGAAGTTTTCTGCACCTCTCGCACTTGTGCAGGTAACTCTGTTGATGCCGAAATGCCTGTCGATATCTCAGGGGCTTTCATATCAGTAAGATTCCTCTGGTAAGGAAGGGTTGCAGGATTAGGCTTTTAATCGTGCAACCCCAGGGAGGAAAAGTAGGTTCTCTAATTGGGAATGGCAGAAGTATCTCAAAAGTGACAGTACAGAGAAGAAGGGGTTACTTAAATGATTTTTTTTTTTTTGTGGTTGTTGCTACTAAAAAAACCGTATGACCATTAAATCTGATGGTCATGATTAAACATTTATTTCTGTGCTGCAGTTAGACTAGTACTATGGCACACACTTAACAGGTAAAGAAACCAGAGCACAGAGGATTTGGAGGTTGGCACAATGATGTCAAGATGCCAGGCTTTTCTGGTTTTCAGTTGCAGGATCTGCCTGTTGCACCGTACATCCTCTTGAATGGCAGCACCCATGAAACTTAAATGTCTTTCTGCTTTCACCTGCTGTTTTCTGTCACTAACTTAATTCTAAATCTTTGGCTTTTGAGCTGAAATTTTCCACGCTTGCTCCTTTATTTTTTAGTGATATTTTAGGCACTCCTCTCTTCCCTGAAACTTAAAAAATAAATGCCTGCAAACTTGGTGGTGGACCTCTCTATTGCATAAAAAGCTGAGGAGAAAAAGCTGAAGCAGGCACAGAAATAGCCTCCTGGGAAGCAGATTGACATGTAGTACTTCGGTAGCTTTGATTTGAGTCAGATGTAACTTGCTGAAATTTGTACTCTGCGCACAAAGGTACTTTCTGTACTGAGAGTTAATCTGGTAAAATGCATAGCTAAAGACAACCTTTAAAAAGATTGCAGTGGTACTCAGCGGTGTGTCAATTATAGTAATTTTCCCTGGGTTTTGATTGCTTTTCCTTGCACATCATGTATTCCTTCCATGTAGGATAGGAAACGTCTTACCTTCACGTTGTCCACGGTGTGCTACTGTTTTGTGCCATTAATAGAACTCAGTAAGGAAAAGGCAGCATGTACGAAATTTCTGCTCATACTCTGGAGAACACTACCCTGACCAAGTAAAAAAAAAACATTTCTGGTACTGACCTCCATCATTAACCTCACTTTTCAGGCCTTCCCCCCCCCACAGCGTGGTGTTAAGAAAAGGGGAAGCTGGAGCCAAATGTGCTTTTGACTGCTCCTTAGGAGTCTGGGATGAAGGCTTTTCTAGGTATATAAGGTTTTCCCAAAAATTAGTTTTGGAAGGTTTCAAGACATCACATATTAGGCTCAATGCCAGGTATGTTTTAATTAAAGGAACAGAATTGAGTAAGTCTCTTTCAGTGTGTTTTAAATGAGAAGTGTGACTTGGGAAATGCACAATTCCGTCAACATTTTTGAAAAATATTTTCTTATACTTTAAGACAAGACCGTTAAAAAAAAAGGAACAATAAACAAAACTCTGACAGACACATCTTATATAACCAAAATATTTTAAAAATGAAAAGAAATCCAAGTAAAATGGAATTACATTTGGGAGGAGAGGTATCAAACTACTTTGAGAGTTTGTATCAACTTTTTTTTCACTTAGTGAAGAAAGTCTGTAATTTTTTCAGCACTACTTCTTGGTGATTCAGCTTCTATCATTCAGAGCGAGCCATTTTCTTTCTTGGGACTTTAAATGATGTAAAATTACATATATCCACGCCTTTGCATTACAGCTGTCACCGTGCTTTCTTGTCAGCACCACACTGCAATTTAGCATATTTGGAGGGGGAAAGGGAGTTTGTTTGTTTATGATTTCAGGAGAAAAGTATTTTGGCTTATGCCACAGAACCTTTAAATTCTTTCTAATATTTAAAGAATCAGACAGCTATATCTTGGGAGAGTACAAGCATATTTAATACCACTTTCCATAGGGCCTATGCCTGATTCATAACACCTAAATTCTTACAGTAATCTGCTTCCAAGTATTTTTTCCTATATAAGAAAAAAAAATTAGATAAATTGCAGATGGCAAATACTTAGAAGCCTATGTGAAATAATTTTTTTTGGTATTAGTCCAGTTCCAGGCGGATGGATGTCCTCATCTCAAACCTGCCATAACAAATTGCTAGGAAAGCCGAATACTGCATCATTTACCACCTACTTTTGGGAGTTGTTCCCGAAGTCAGAGATAAGATAAATTTTGGAGGGGTAGTCTGGGGATGTCCATATCTTTGTCACCCATGGGTTTCCTTTCTGTAAATAGACAGTAGCCTGCAGCCTGTATGGCTGTCAATGTAGCACCCCTCACAAGCCTTAAAATTCATCTTAAAAATAAAAAGCTACTATATAGGCACAACAAAATTTACTATAAACGGGTCTTAAGTACATAATTACATGATAGACCCAAATGGCTCCAAAAGAGTTGCTCCAGGCTATTGTGTAAGCAATACTCCTTTGAGAAATATATAAATACATGTAATTCAGTATATAATACACATGTTAAAAAACTACCTAATTACATATTTTCCCAGGAGAATGAAAAGGCTCCAAAAGAGCTACTCCAGCCTCTCCAGTACACAATGTGTGTTTTATAACCTTTCATGAATCTCTTCCATTCTTTTTCCGTTAGGAGGGGAAAAAAACAGTAAGGAAATTAAATACAAAACACCTACTGTACATTTAATTTAGAGGACAAAATGCAATGTTGAAATAACATTAAGGGTGTGACGCAAACCAAGGAAAGCCAGGAAATTGAGTGTAAAGGCTGTTACTCCATCCTTAACTCACGTCACTTATATAATGTTTCAGGCCACTGTTCTGTAATGGCAGATTTTAAATTTCATCACTTAGAGCAGGGTTGTGGCCTATTTAAACTTAGAGGTAATTATGTGGTCTGTACTGCTGGAATACCTGCATACTGCTAATGTATTTATTTATGCCCAGGCATGTACGCACATGTTTTTAGGAATATATAGGGTTTTTTTTTTAAAGAAAACCATCTTCTGTCTTTCCTTGTGCTGAAATTACCATGGCACTTTCATTTGCCTGAGGATATGTTCATATGTACCAATGTGAAGAAGGGAAAGGAAGAAATGAGTTTTGCCTTCAGCTGGTGGTGGTGAGATCTGTGGCTGCTCTGGGGGGGCTTTTGTGAGAGCAGAGAGGGAGCTGAATCCAGCTCTGGAGGAAATCACACTGCCCAGATTCACAAGCCACCTTTTCTGGCCAGTTGGTTTTGTTAGTGCAGGGGAGTGAATGTCCTGGACGTGGCAAGTGAGATGGTGAGAGTCTGTTGTGCAGGCACCAAGCTGGATGCTACCTCAGCAAGGAGGGAGCCTGGAGAGGATAGTGGTGGTCCAATGTGTTCATAGCAACCTGTGTTGCTAAGTAGGGTATTATAAACACTGTTTTCCTTTAGAGCAAAAATATAATTTGTTCCCTCTCTTTTGCAACACTCCCTGAAAACAAACAAAATAGTACATACACTTTTTATCGTTAGAAGGACATGTTACATGCAAGTATATTTCATATTATTCTATACTAATTTCACCACAGAATCCAATAGAATATGCTGCCATTGTCTTCATCTGTCCTGGATATGTGAATACTGTTTGTAAGAATCATACTGTGGGCTATCTATGTTTATCCCAAGTGCTAGCCCAGGCAGAACAATGGGATTACACAAGACATATCAGTTTTCCATTCTAGTTCAAATATTCAGAGTTTTTATTTTATTTTTTCGTGATTTATTAAATAGGTATGTTCTTTTCACTAGAGTGAATCCAAGACCTTTGGGGCTTTTTTTTTCCCCAGGAGAGCAACACAACCTTTATTTTAATTTAATTTGAAGGGCAGTAGTCTCCTGCTATAGATGTGCCAAAGATGTGAGGCATTCACCTGGGATGTAGGAGACCCAGCGAGTTTTTTTATCCAAATTCTCCCAAATTAGTTAACTCTAATGTTTCCTCAGATTTTTGACAAGTGTCTTACATAAAAACTAGTTACAGAAAACTTGATCCTTCAGGTTCATGGGGTTTTTTAGGAGAGACATTTAAAAGTTTCTTAGATTTATTTTTTCCTAGTTGACCTGACAGTGGGACTGCCTTTGTGTTCATGATATCCTGTTCCTCTGTATGACTAGGTGGTTTAAAAAAAAAAAAAAAAAAAGGGACTATTAACTCTCAGGGATCACAAAATTGGATGGGCTGAGAGGAAGCTGCTGTGTTATGCAAAACAGAAGGTAAGGTAAAAGAACATTAAAAAAACACCTACAGAGTGTAATCTTTATGCCAGCGTGGCAATTTGTATCTGAAACTGGATTTAACTGTTTTCCAGCTGAGTGGTGCACTTGGTCATTAGCAGCAGAAGCTGATTTCAGGTTCTAAGTACACATACTTTTAAATCTGGATCTAAACACTGAGAGAACATGAATCCTTATTCTGGCACATATCTCACCTGAACCTGCAAGGGAACACTGAAGTCTGTAACCACCTATAGCACACACACTGGGTGATTTTTCAGCCTTGGGCTTTGCCTGGCTTTAGTTTTAATAATAAATGTACGTGCAAGCGAAAAGTAGACACTATGCTGACATCAGGCAATTTATAATTAGGCAGGCAGATAATGATAGGACAAGGAGGAAGGGTTTTTAACTGAAAGATGAGAGATTTAGATGAGAAGTTAGGAAAAAATACTTTACTATGAGGGTGGTGAGGCATTGGAATAGACAGCCCAGAGATGCTGTGGATGCCCCATCCAGGGAGATTTTCAAGGTCGTGATGGATGAGGCACAGAGCAACTTCGATGATCTTTAAGGTTCCTTTCAACCCAAACCATTCTATCATTCTTTGATTTTATGATAATTATGGAATTTCACCTTCATTTCCATAGCAACAGCTTTGGATGCAGCAAACAAAATTATGAATTGGATTCTGGTTTCAGTTCTCCTTATAGAGCTCCAGAATAACTCCATTCATTGGTGCCAGCCTCATTGTTCAGTTGATAGTGTGGCTAACTGAAGCTTTCATCTGCTTTTCCTGACTTCTTTGAAGAGGCAATAAAGGAAGAAGAGCACTGTAAGGAAAAAAACAACTGGAATTTAGACGCAGAAGTCTAACTAGGAGCATAGAAAATTAGTTCTTCAAGGAGCTAAGCATGTCCATAGGTGGCTGTTGTGTGAGTTAGTGTATAGCACACTGGTTAATCCATGATTGTCATTTGTGTGCCTACTCTTTTAGTGCAGAAAACTTAAAGCATATTTCTATTCAGTAAAAACTGCAGACAGCCTTACAGGACTCCATAAGACAGATGAATTTAATAAATGGATAAGGAGGAATGTTATCTACCTCACCCTATCCAAAGT
>NW_020956730.1:33921-35410 GCF_003031625.1 Empidonax traillii | reverse complement strand
GCTAAGCATGTCCATAGGTGGCTGTTGTGTGAGTTAGTGTATAGCACACTGGTTAATCCATGATTGTCATTTGTGTGCCTACTCTTTTAGTGCAGAAAACTTAAAGCATATTTCTATTCAGTAAAAACTGCAGACAGCCTTACAGGACTCCATAAGACAGATGAATTTAATAAATGGATAAGGAGGAATATTATCTACCTCACCCTATCCAAAGTTATTCTGCCTTTTAGGGTTGGATCAAAACCTCCAACCCCCCTGAATCACAAGACAGATCACAGATGTTATTATAGACTGGTAGCTTCTGCTGCCCCTTGTGTCAAATAACTTGCTCTCTTTGAGGAAAAAAAAAACCTCGTTCATCCCCCCATGGGACTGGAGTGGCTTAAAGAGAACAACGTGGAAAGTGACTTCTGCCGTTTCTCTTGCATGTAAATAGTCATGGCTGCAAGATTGTTACCAGGTGTTATTTGATGTCTCTTGTGTGTTACGGGCACAAGGGAGCACGTTCATTTTCTAAATGTAAGATGCTGTCTGAATTTTTAGGTTTTCATTTTATTTTGCATCTTGCCCTCAAACTTTCTTCACAGTTCTTCAGAATCCCTCTTGCTGGCCCATTTTCACATCGCTGTTTAGTTAACAGGGCTAGGAGCTAGAGAATCCATTTTTAAGATGCTGACAAGTAGCTCTAAAAGGTCAGGATCCTTGAATTTTTCCTGTCTCATAACTGTCTAGCTGGGTTGAGCCACCTCTAAAATATCAACTCTGTCCTGTACAAACATTTGTTCTCTGACGGCCCCTCCAAATGTGCTCTCCACAATTTTATCTTTCTTCCTGGATTATCACCACCCTTTAATTTTGGCTCCAAGAGCTAGAATTTAAAAGGAAACGGAAGGGTTACATCCACCTGTGTTGTGTTTGCCCTGTTGCTGCTCATCTGCCATGCCTGAGTTTCTGCAGAGGATTCATCACCAGCCTGCCCTGGTGTGACCCAGCAGTGGAATAGGCCACATCCTGGCTTGGAATAGGGTATCAGTGCTGCATTTGTGTCATTAAAGAGTGGAGCAGGAGCACTTCATTTCAGTTAGAGTCCTCTCCAGCACAGCAGAATTCATGCAAGTCCTTGAACCCAACAGATTTTAGCCTTGCTGAATGA
Organism: Empidonax traillii; assembly: GCF_003031625.1. Classification (NCBI taxonomy): domain Eukaryota; kingdom Metazoa; phylum Chordata; class Aves; order Passeriformes; family Tyrannidae; genus Empidonax; species Empidonax traillii. The sequence goes on along the minus strand of NW_020956730.1, from coordinate 34,257 downwards.
ATTTCACTTTGTAAAGTTAGAACAGTAATCCTTGCTGTGATAAGAGGAACTCTGAAACTATCTTACCCTGCACGTACTCCTTGAGTGAATGTGACATTGTATATGAGATCATACCAAAACTCAGAATTACACCATGAATGTTTACTGTGACTTAATTCCCCATTAGTTCTAGTCATGCAATGACTATTTTTTCATCCCTTTAAAAACATTCTTCCTCCTGACTGCATTCCAAGGTAGGTGTGAGATAACTCACTGTATCACCATTTAATTTATAATTTTGTCAGTCATGCAATGAGTCATGATTTTATTATTGCAGGAATCCAACCCACAAACAGA